>NW_027518721.1:25727500-25957500 GCF_043159265.1 Tasmannia lanceolata | reverse complement strand
TGGTCTCTTTACCCTAAATAATATTAAACCATAAATTTGAGATAATAGAGGGAGTTATTTGATAAAACATCAATACCTCTTTAATTTTAGTGCCAAAGTGGGGAAATTTCTACCCTTCGGAGGTTGTCAAATTCTCTTTACCTAGAAAAAAATGTGGTAAAATAATTCAATGGGTTGAGAGAGGTATGGTCTCTTTACCTTAACCAGGATTAAACCGTAATTTTGAGATAATGTAGGTAGTTATTTGATAAAACAACAACAACTCCCTCATTTTAAGTGCCAAAATGGGGAAATTTTTACCATTAGAAGGTCATCAAATTCTCTTTCCATAGAAAAAATCATCCTAAAAAAATTCAATGTGTTGAAAGAGTTATGACCTCTTTACGCTTAACAGTATCAAACCATAACTTTGAGATAATATAAGGAGTTATTTGATAAAACATCAATAACTCTCTCATTTTAAGTGCCAAAGTGGTGGAATTTCTACGATTTGGAGGTCGTCAAATTTTCTTTCCACTTAAAAAAAACCACTTCAAAAAATTCAATGGGTTGAGAGAGTTATTGTCTCTTTACCCTAAACAGTATTAAACCATAATTTGTTGATAATATAGGCAGTTATTTGATAAAACATCAATAACTCTCTCATTTTAAGTGCCAAATGGTGAAATTTCTACAATTCGGAGGTCGTCCAATTCTCTTTTCATAGAAAAAAACCTCATCATAAAATTCAAATGGGTTGAGAGAGTTATGGTCTCTTTAGGTCTCTTTCCACTAAACAGTATTAGACCGTAATTTTGAGATCATATAGGGAGTAATTTGATAAAACATTAATAACTCTCTCATTTTAAGTGCCAAAGTGGGGAAATTTTTGCCATTTGGAGGTCGTCAAATTCCCTTTCCACAGAAAAAATCCTCATCAAAAAATTCAATAGGTTGAGAGGGTTATAGTCTCTTTACCCTAAAAAGTATTAAACCATAATTTTGAGATAATATAGGGAGTTATTTGGTAAACCATCACTAACTCTCTCATTTTAAGTGCCAAAGTGGGCAAATTTCTACCATTCGGAGGTCATCAAATTCTCATTCCACACAAAAAACCCTCTTCAAAAAATTCAATGGGTTGAGAGAGTTATGGTCTTTTTACCCTAAACACTATTAAACCAAAATTTTGTGATAATATAGGGAATTATTTGATAAAACATCAATAACTCTCTCATCTTAAGTACCAAAGTGGCGAAATTTCTACCATTCGGAGGTCGTCAAATTCTCTTTCCATAGAAAAAAACGTCGTAAAAAAATTCAATGGGTTCAGAGAGTTATGGTCTCTTTACACTAAACAGGATTAAACCATAATATTGTGATAATATATGGAGTTATTTGATAAAACAACAATAACTCTCTCATTTTAAGTGTCAAAATGGTGAAATTTTTACCATTAGAAGGTCGTAAAATTCTCTTTCCATAGAGAAAACATGGTAAAAAAATTCAAAGGATTGAAAGAGTTATGGCCTCTTTACCCTAAACAGTATCAAACCGTAATTTTGAAATAATATAGGGCGTTATTTGATAAAACATCATTAACTCTCTCATTTTAAGTGCCAATTTGGTGGAATTTCTACCATTTGGAGGTCATCAAATTCTCTTTCCACGTAAAAAAAACCACATCAAAAAATTCAATGGGTTGAGAGAGTTATGGTCTCTTTACCCTAAACAGTATTAAACCGTAATTTTGTGATAATATAGGTAGTTATTTGATAAAACATCAATAACTCTCTCATTTTAAGTGCCAAAGCGGTGAAATTTCTACTATTCGGAGGTCGCCAAATTCTCTTTACATAGAAAAAAACCTCATAAAAAATCAATGGGTTGAGAGAGTTATGGTCTCTTTAACCTAAACAGTATTATACCGTAATTTTGAGATACTATTGAAAGATATTTGATAAAGCATCAATAACTCTCTCATTTTAAGTGCCAATGTGGTGAAATTCCTACCATTCGGAGGTCGTCAAATTCTCTTTCCACAGGAAAATATCTTATCAGAAAAATCAATGGCTGGATAGAGTTATGGTCACTTTACCCTAAACAGTATTAAACCGTAATTTTATGATGATATAGGCAGTTATTTGATAAAACATAAATAACTCTCTCAATGAACGAGAAAGGTCAAGCTGCGACGCAAGGCAAGGAAGGGCGCGTTGGCGTGCGCACATAGGCAGAATTCAAGAAAGACACCTACTGGAAAGACCATCCTTCTCTCCAGCCGGGATTGAAGCCACCAACCAGAAGGAAAGGTTTCGATCAATCAAAGTCTGCTTACGAGATGAAGCATTCCAGTTGTAGTTTGATTTCCGAGTTCGCGCCTGTTGTTGCTTTTTTATTCGTTTTCTCTTTTCTTCAATGAATGGAAGACCTTTCTTCGTATGGTACCTATGATCGAGCTATTCCTACTCTTTCTTTACTGAAGAAAGCTAGCGATCGGAAGCCGTAAGTGCCAAAGGGGTGATATTTCAACCATTCGGAGGTCGTCCAGTTCTCTTTCTATAGAAGAAAAACCTCATCATAAAATTCAATGGGTTGGGAGAGTTATGGTCTCTTTACCCTAAACAGTATTAAACAATAATTTTGAGATAATATTGGGAGTTATTTGATAAAAGAACAGAAACTCTCTCATTTTAAATGCCAAACTGGTGAAATTTCCACCATTCGAAGGTCGTCAAATTCTCTTTCCATAGAAAAAAACATCCTAAAACAATTCAATGGGTTGAGAGAGTTATTGCCTCTTTGCCAAAAACAGTATAAAACCATAATTTTGAGAAAATATAGGGAGTTATTTGATAAAACATCAATAACTCCCTCATTTTAACTGCCAAAGTGGTAAAATTCCTACCATTTGGAGGTCGTCCAATTCTCTCTCCACGTAAAAACTACTACCTCAAAAAATTCAATGGGTTGAGAGAGTTTTGGTCTCTTTATACTAAACAGTATTAAACTGTAATTTTTAGATAATATAGGGAGTTATTTGATAAAACATCAATAACTATCTCATTTTAAGTGCCAAAGTGGGGAAATTTCTACCATTCGGAGGTCGTCAAATTCTCTTTTCATTGAAAAAATATCGTAAAAAAATTCATTGGGTTGAGAGAGTTATGGTCACTTAACCCTAAACAGGATTAAACCGTAATTTTGAGATAATATAGGGAATTATTGAATAAAACAACAGTAACTCTCTCATTTTATATGCCAAAATGGTGAAATATTTACCAATAGAAGGTTGTTAAATTCTCTTTCGATAGAAAAAAACATCCTTAAAAAATTCAAAGGTTTGAAAGAGATATGGCCTCTTTACCCTAGTCAGTATCAAACCGTAATTTCGACATCATATATGGAGTTATTTGAAAAAACATCAATAACTCTCTCATTTTAAGTGCCAAATTAGTGGAATTTCTACCATTTGGAGATCGTCAAATTCTCTTTCCACGTAAAAAAACGACATCAAAAAATTCAGTGGGCTGAGAGAGTTATGGTCTCTTTGCCCTAAACAGTATTAAACAGTAATTTTATGATAATATAGGCAGTTATTTGATAAAACATCAATAACTCTCTCATTTTAAGTGCCAAAAGGGTGAAATTTCTACCATTCGGAGGTCGTCCAATTCTCTTTCCATAGAAAAACACCTCATCATAAAATTCAATGAGTTGACAGAGTTATGGTCTCTTTACCCTAAACAATATTAAACCATAATTTTGAGATAATATTGGGAGTCATTTGATAAAAGAAAAAAACTCTCTCATTTTAAGTGCCAAACTGGTGAAATTTCTATCAATCGAAGGTCGTCAAATTCTCTTTCCATAGAAAAAAACATCATAAAATAATTCAATGGGTAGAGAGAGTTATGGCCTTTTTACCCTAAATAGTATTAAACCATAATTCTGAGATAATATAGGGAGTTATATGATAAAAGATCAATAACTCTCTTATTTTAAGTGCCAAAGTGGTGAAATTCCTACCATTTGGAGGTTGTCCAATTCTCTTTTCACATTAAAAAAATCACATCAAAAACATCAATGGGTTGAGAGAGTTATGGTCTCCTTACCCTAAACAGTACTAAACTGTAATTTTGAGATAATATAGGGAGTATTTGATAAAACATTAATAACACTCTCATTTTAAATGCCAAAGTGGTGAAATTTCTAACATTCGGAGGTCGTCAAATTCTCTTTACAGAGAAAAAAATCTCATCGTAAAAATCAATAGGTTGAGAGAGTTATGGTCTCTTTACCCTAAATTATACCGTAATATTGAAATACTATAAGGAGTTATTTTATAAATCATGAATAATCTCTCTCATTTTAAGCACCAAAGTGGGGAAGTATCTGTCATTCGGAGGTCGTCGAATTCTCTTTCCACTGAAAAAAACCTCAACAAAAAATTCAATAGGTTCAGAGAGTTATAGTCTCTTTACCCTAAACAGTAATAAACCTTGAGATAATATTGGGAGTTATTTGATAAAGCATCAATAACTCTCTCATTTTAAGTGCTAATGTGGTGAAATTCCTTCCATTCGGAGGCCGTCCAATTCTATTTCCACAGAAAAAAAGATCATCAAAAAAATCAATGGCTTTATAGAGTTATGGTCTCTTTACCCTAAACAGTATTAAATCGTAATTTTGAGCAAATAGAGGGAGTTATTTGTTAAAACATCAGTAACTCTCTCATTTTAAGTGCCAAAGTGGTGAAATTTCTACCATTCGGAGGTCGTCAAATTCGCTTTTCGCAGAATAAAAGCTCATAAAAAAATTCAATGGGTTGAGAGAGTTATGGTCTCTTTACCCTAAACAATATTAAACCGTAATTTTGAGCAAACATAGGGAGTTATTTGGTAAAACATTAATAACTCTCTCATTTCAAGTGCCAATGTGGGGAAATTTATACCATTTGGAGGTCGTGAAATTCCCTTTACGTAGAAAAAATCCTCATCAAAAAATTCAACAGGATGAAAGAGTTATAGTCTCTTTAGCCTAAAAAGTATTAAGCCGTAATTTTGAGATATTATAGGGAGTTATTTGATAAACCATCAGTAACTCTCTCATTTTAAGTGCTAAAGTGGGGAAATTTCTACCATTCGGAGGTCGTCAAATTCTCATTTCATAGAAAAAAACCTCCTCAAAAAATTCAATGGGTTGAGAGAGTTATGGTCTTTTTACCCTAAACAGTATTAAACCGAAATTTTGAGATAATATAGGGAATTATTTGATAAAGCATCAATAACTCTCTCATCTTAAGTACTAAAGTGGGGAAATTTCTTCCATTCGGAGGTCGTCAAATTCTCTTTCCATATAAAAAAATGTCGTAAAAAAATTCAATGGGTTGAGAGAGTTATGGTCTCTTTACCCTAAACAGGATTAAACTATAATTTTGAGATAATATTGGGAGTTATTTGATAAAACAACAATAACTCTCTCATTTTAAGTGCCAAAACAGTGAAATTTTTACCATTAGAAGGTCGTCAAATTCTCTTTCTATAAAACAAAAACATCCTCAAAAAATTCAATGGGTTGAAAGAGTTATAGCCTCTTTACCCGAAACAGTATCAAATCGCAATTTTGGGATAATATAGGGCGTTATTTGATAAAACATCAATAATTCTCTGCTTTTAAGTGCCAAAGTGGAGGAATTTCTACCATTTGAGGGTTGTCAAATTCTCCTTCCACGTAAAAAAAACCACATCAAAAAATTCAAGGGGTTGAGACAGTTATCGTCTCTTTACCCTAAACAGTATTAAACCGTAATTTTATGATAATATAAGCCGTTATTTGATAAAACATCAATAACTCTCTCATTTTAAGTGCCAATGTGGTGAAATTCCAACCATTTGGAGGTAGTCAAATTCTCTTTCCGCAAAAAAAATCGTCATCAAAAAATTCAATACGTTGAGAGAGTTATGGTCTCATTACCATAAAAATTATTAAACCGAAATTTTGAAATAATATAGGGAGTTATTGAAAAACCATCAGTAACTTTCTCATTTTAAGTGCCAAAGTAGGGAAATTTCTACCATTCGGAGGTCGTCAAATTCTCATTCAATAGAAAAAAACCTCATCAAAAAATTCAATGGGTTGGGAGAGTTATAGACTATTTACCCTAAATAGTATTAAACCGTAATTTTGAGATAATATAGGCACTTATTTGATAAAACATCAATAACGCTCTCATTTTAAGTGCCAACGTGGTGAAATTTCTACCATTCGGAGGTCGTCCAATTCTCTTTCCCTAGAAAAAAATATCATCATAAAATTCAATGGGTTGGGAGAGTTATGGTCTCTTTACCCTAAACAGTCTTAAACAGTGTGGACCCCGATCCAAGAGAGGCGGGGGGACGTGCCCCACACTAACAGTCTCAGGATCATCCACGTGAATGGAGAGCTCTACCAAGGAACTCTCGAAAGAAGTGCCCCTCACAGTATGAGTGACGATAAAAAGGGAGATACATCTCGATTCGGGGACTAGCCCAGATTCGAGGCGTACCTTAAGCAAAGAAGAGTCGTCATCCAGGGAAGTAGGCCATGGATCCCATACTATGCTATGTTGCAACGGATAACCAGAGATATAAAAGAAGGTTTGTGCCTGGTTACAAATTCGGAAGGTCCGAAGAGCACCTCGTCCGCCCAAGTGCAAGCACCTGGTCTCTTATGCCATTTACTTAATGATTTTGAAGAGTTTTGGGGGAAAGTCATATGAAATGGGAACAAATATCTCCGAGAATACGTCTACCTAATCATGCATGTCTCGAAGGTGAATAATAAGCACACACAAAATAAATGAGAGAAGTGTCGCCTAAGAATAACTAGGTTATGAGTGTCATACCTAATTGGTGTCTGAGTTCTGGTGTGCAAACACATGCATGCTACAGCTAAAGGTATAGGATATGTACATGAAAGTAAGAAAACACAGCAAAACATGCAACACAAAACAACTCTATACATAACCGGACAAGACAAATCCTAAAACTCTAATGCAGGACTTGACTCGGACCAAGATGGTCGTCCATCCCAGCTGCTCTACGTATCCCGACCTTGGGAAGAATCGGAGTCAACGTAGTTCGATGACTTATTCTAAACTACGATGCCTAACCATCTACAACCGCTATCCTAGACTCGATCCACTAGACTCGACTGATTTTTAAAGCTTTTTGTACAATTGCTTAAGTTCATGTGAATTGTAATTTTCAGGACTCTCTATATGCCCTAACTAATGCAGGTTGATTAGCCTTAAGCTAATGCAGGTGGGCCCTACATCCTATGTGTAACTAGGCTGTGCATCCTAAAGAAAATCATGGGCTAACTATATGCTTCCTAGTCTAGCCATCAGTTCGACTAAATGTCTAACCGATCAACTTGAGCCTCCTAACTCTAGGGACACTCACACGACAGGACACACCATATCAACACAAACAAGATAGACTCCTAACTCTAAAACACCCCACACAGCTAAGACAGACTCCTAACTCTAGGGGAAGATCTTTTTGAAAAGGTTTTGAAGAATTTTTGTATTTTTGGAATATTTGAAATGTTTATTTTTTTAAGGTTTGGCTGGACTTGGGATGTGAATCCCAAGCAGCACTACGTACCCTATGGGAAGGGATCAAGCCAACGTAGTTCGGAACAGATTTTCCTAACTACTCTGAATGACTCAAGACTTTTGAGATTTTTAGTATTTCAGATATTTTTGATATTTTTGACACGAGGACAGAATCCTATCATCATAAAGGGAGGACAGACTCCTGAATATCCGGCAAAGGTTGGACAGCATCCTATGCTTTGCGGGGGGAAAGAACAGAATCACAGCTCTGCAAGGGTTGGACAGCATCCTATACCTTGCAAGGAACTGGATAAAAAACACATGATTTGATGAGAGGCTGGAAAGAATCATAATCCCCATGATGATAGGACTGACTCCTGAAACTGAAGGACTGACTCTCTAGCTAAGGAGAGATTCCTATGCTAAGGACTGATTCTGAAATTAGTGACTCTAAGAGGGGTGCTAATGAGACAAGGTATGTCTCCTAGAAGAAACGAAGATAAAGAGGGGTGTTGGTGAGACTAGGCAAGTCTCCTAACAGAGATGACAACTATGACCAATGAGACAAAGCCTGTCTCCTATAAGGGAAACAACTATCCCTAATGAGACACCGAATGTCACTTAGAAGGGCTCCAGGTAACCTTATTATTGTCCCTGCAATGATAAAAAAAGTGATGGGCAACTACCAAACCCAAGTTGGTATTTAACTAGGAAGGGAGTTTCTAATGATGAGGCTAAGCAAACCTCCTACGTGCGACTCACTAATGAGACGAAGCCTGTCTCTTAAAGAGTACTACTCTCTGTTGAGACATAGCTTGTCTCCCTAAAGGGTGAGCTCAAGATGTCTCTTCCATTTCTTTAACAATGAATGGGTTTCTAATGTACAAGGGAAACAAATCTAAAAGACTGGGCAAGTTTTTTTAAATGAAAGAGGGGAGTGCTACTTGGACTGAGCAAATCCCCTAAGGATGGGCTTGGGCTAGCGCCTTCATCACCCTTGCAATGGAGAAGATACAGAAAATACCTAAGAGACTAAGCAAGTCTCACACAAAAGAAAGAGGAAAGAAAAGATGAAGAAAGAAAAAAACAGGCTCCAAATAATTTCACTATATCCTTTAATATCCATTAAACTTCCAAAGTTCTGATCAAGACTTATTACAAAGGAACTCAGCTGAAAATCAAACTCCCATTCTATATGGTCTAAATTCTCTTTCAAAATTAACAATCAAAAGAGTAATAAAATGAAGTACCTCCCAAACTATTAAGCTAAGATGAAACAAAATACTTAGCATCAAATCCAAGTCATTGTCTTGCAAACATACCTTCCAATGGAAATTATTAGCATAAAGCTATAAGAATGTTTTTTTTTTTTTATAGGAGATTCCAAATGTATGTAGCTATATTGATGACAGCCTTTGCAAAAATAACTATAAAGAAAACAACTGTGATATGCAAACTTTAAATAGCAGCACATGACCTCATTACAATAACTTAAATACAAAAACGAAATCACAATCCTGCATTTATATATATGCTCTGCTCCTGTCTTTATTTATAACTGTACAAAATTATCACTCAACTTTTTGAAATAAACTCTGATAAACTGATTTCAATAAGTAGGATGAATTGCTCTTTTCATAAGTAATACTAGATACAAATGATACTCATCATAGTAACCAACCCTAAGAATCCTAAAAGATTGTACTCACTTATATTATAGAACAATTCTGCAGATTCTACCCTCAAATATCATATGAGACGCCTAATCATTCCAAAGCCTGAAGTTCTACAGGTGTAATTGTTTGGGTTCATAATGCACATATCAAAACGACATGGAAAACAACCACTATTCCTAATATTCAAAAGCAAATTAAGAGAGACAAACCCTAGTACAAAATTTTAACACCAGATCTTTGCATACAACCCTTTCTTTTTTTTTAGATGGTACAATCATTTTTTCTTAAAAAATATAACAGAGAAATTGTCAATACTACAATCTAATTTCACATCCACACTTATATGAGCCTAAACCACCAACCCTCAGTAATTTTTAAAAAATGCATACAGTTCATGAAGGGTATAATGATTTAAGCATGACCAAGGAAAACCACAATTGGTGGACAGAATCTATAAAAAAAATGGTGCGAAGGAAAAAAAAATGAAATCAAAAGATATGTGTGCAAACATCATTTTTCATAAGAAATAGAAGGAATATGTGTGCAAACATCATTTCTCTTTCAAGCCATGGCATTAACTCTATCAGGTTTTAGTAACTATACCCTACTCACCATATTCCTCTTTTGCATGACAAAAATGTACTGTCACCTCAGCCCAAAAATGAAGTGAGTTGTACAAGTTGAGCTTGTACAACTATTAATCATGGTTATATTGATTTCATTTTCAGCTGTTGTAATGGGCATAGAGACCTTTTCTAAACCATCTCAACCATGTAATCTAATTCAATCATTCAGGTCTCACATTACCTCCATTAACTACCACTGACCTATTTCAACTTGTACCAGTTGACAACTTTTCAAGATTATTGTGATCCAATCACATGCACAAGTAAAGTGAATTAGAATGAAAAGGGACAATAGTAGGAGAATGATCATTAAATTCACACACAAATTAAAGAGGAAGGATAGCAATTACCTAAGCACCTGTTTGAGATTGAACCAAAGAACATAGAGCAGACAATGTATAAAAGAATATTGAAGCTATAGTGATTTTCATTTCAAATGAAAATTTCGAATACTAAACAAATTAAACTAAATTAGACTAAAACTCTTTAGTGATTATCTGTCCAACTTTTATGAGTTACAAAACTATTTTTAACTAAACAAACCAAAAGAAACATAGATTCACACAAACACCACAAAATTCTACGAAAAAAACCTTTCTGTATAACAATTTCACATTCAAAGTTAGAATTTATACTAAGAAAAATGAAGAAGATCATACATATGTTTTTTTATCTCAAATACATATTCTAGCCTGATTTATAAACATGCACTTTTATATCTTATAAATGAAAAACTAAGAAAATTTACAGAACACAAAAATCACGAGATCACAGAGAGGCCGGCACTTATCTAAAATATATAGATTTTTGAATGATGATACTTACCTTTTCTGTAGTGTTCTTTCAGAAAATCTTCCTTGAAACGATGATCCTTTTCTTCTTCTCCTTCCAAGAGGTGCCGGAGTTGATCAACGGTGAGTGGCCGGAACTCTTGCTCCTGGATCTCTCTCGGATGATCTGAAATTGAAACCTTAAAAGTGAAAGAAAACAAGATTCTGGCGAATTTTAGTCGGAGAATATGATCGGTGACAAGAAATTAAGGTTCCAAGGAGAAAACATGAAAAGTTAGGGCTTCGAACAAATTAAGGTTTGCAAAGATTGACCGGAACTTTGCCGGAGAAGATGAAGTAAAATGTTAGGGTTTCAGAAAGAAGAAAAAAAAAAGAAGTTTAGGGTTTCTAAGATCCACAGCAAGAAAAGAGTGAAGATCTATGTTAAACACACCTAAAGAAGAGGCTAATCAGAGTTATAACGGAGATTGAACGGAATTTGGCCAAAAAGATGATCGGAGAAGATGAAGTGAGCGAAGGGTTTTGGGATTTTTTTTTTCTCTCTCTCCCTCGCTCAGATTTTCGCTCAGATCTTGAAATCAACTTCTCTCTCTATTGCAACTCATGCAACCTTGCCGGAGTTTTGGCGATCCCACCGGAAAAGGCTGACCGGAGAAGATGATAAAAGGGAAAAATGGGTTTTTGTTCTCTCTCTCTCTCCCTCTCTGCGATTTTTTCTCTCTTTTTTTTTAGAAATGAGCTTTAATTGGTATTTATAAGCATTTTCGGGAATTAATATCGGCACCCCATTTTATAAAGCGCGCGATTTTTTTATAAGGCGCGCGAAAATTGATGATCGCACACTCGACTCCTGTCCCATTTGGACCACGATCTAAACCGTTCAGGATAAATTCACCCCCCTTTCTGGTTTACACTACGGTCCTCTCTCGGTTCGTTCGGTAGGCAAACGCGCTCTGATTTTGACGAAATTTTGTAGGGACCTAGCTGAGACACTAACCTACCTTGGGGCGAAATTTGGGGTCCTAAAGCATTCGTTTGATAGGATTTTACTCATTCATGAAGGGTTTAGGGTATGGTCAAAACGGGGTGTCTACAGATGCCCCTCTTTGGCAGAGCGTGCTTGTCACGCGAATGTCAAAGCTGAACAGACAACTCATTTTGGCCGACCCGAAAGCCGAACAGATAAAATTTTGGTTTCTAGTTTTGAAAATGATATTCACAAAGATAGCACAGTGAAATAGCCTTTCACCGGACTCTGACTCTGCAAACACTGGTGAGATAGCCTCTCTCCAACTCGTAACTCAACAATTGATATATGGGCGAGATAGCCTCTCTTGCAAAATATTAAATGATAGATTTGATTGTGAATGATCTTGAAATTTGGAGAGAAAATGGATTTGAATGCCGTGTAGAAACGGACTTGAATGCCGTGTGAAAACGAACTTGAATGCCGTGTGAAAACGAACTTGAATGCCGTGTGAAAACGGACTTGAATGTCGTGTAAAAATAGACTTAGAATGCCATGTGAAAATGGACTTGAATGCCATATGAAAACGGACTTAGAATGCCATGTGAAAATGGACTTGAATGCCGTGTGAAAACGGACTTGAATGCCGTGTGAAAACGGACTTAAATGCTGTTTGAGAACGGACTTAGAATGCCATGTGAAAATCGACTTGAATGCCATGTGAAAACAGACTTGAATGCCGTGTGAAAACGGACTTAGAATGCCATGTGAAAATGGACTTGAATGCCATGTGAAAACGAACTTGAACGCCGTGTGAAAACGGACTTAGAATGCCGTGTGGAAATGGGCTTAGAATGCCATGTGAAAATGGACTTGAATGCCGTATGAAAATGGAATTGAATGCCGTGTGAAAATGGGCTTGAAATGCCATGTGAAAATGGACTTGAATGCCTTAAGAAAACGGAATTGAATGCCGTGTGAAAACGGGCTTGAAATGCCATGTGAAAACGGACTTAGAATGCCCTATGAAAATGGACTTGAATGCCGTGTGAAAACGGACTTAAATGTTGGAATGCCGTGTGAAAACGGACTTAAAATGCCATGTGAAAATGGACTTGGAATGCCGTATGAAAACGGACTTGAATGACTTGAATGCCGTGTGAAAACGGACTTAGAATGCCATGTGAAAATGGACTTGAATGCCAAGTGAAAATGGACTTGAATGACTTGAATGCCGTGTGAAAACGGACTTGAATACTTGAATGCCGTGTGAAAACGAACTTAGAATGCCATGTGAAAATGGACTTGAATGCCATGTGAAAATGGACTTGAATACTTGAATGCCGTGTGAAAACGGACTTAGAATGCCATGTGAAAATGGACTTGGAATGCCGTGTGAAAACGGACTTGAATGACTTGAATGCCGTGTGAAAACGGACTTAGAATGCCATGTGAAAATGGACTTAAATGCCATGTGAAAATGGACTTGAATAACTTGAATGCCATGTGAAAATGGACTTGAATGACTTGAATGCCGTATGAAAACGAACATAGAATGCCATGTGAAAATGGACTTGAATGCCATGTGAAAATGGACTTGGAATGCCGTGTGAAAACGGACTTAGAATGCCATGTGAAAATGGACTTGGAATGCCGTGTGAAAACGGACTTGAATAGTTGAATGCCGTGTGAAAATGGACTTAGAATGCCATGTGAAAATGGACTTGAATGCCGTGTGAAAACGGACTTTGAATGCCGTGTGAAAACGGACTTGAATGACTTGAATGCCGTGTGAAAACGGACTTAGAATGCCATGTGAAAATGAACTTGGAATGACTATGAATAGTGGGTCCATGATATATCTGGAAGGACATATCACGACGAGCCACTCCGGGAGCAAGGGTGTAACGCCCCGGATTTTTTTTGGAAATACCAACTCGGTGCGTAGAAGAATATTACATCATCTTTTTCAAAAACTTTCATTATTCCCAAGATCTCAAATACAACAACTACGTTTAGAGGGTTTACAGAAATTAGGTCTAACTTATTACATCTTAATTCAAGACATAGTTGATACATATTTAAAACATATTTGTCCTTTAGAACAGTTCTGCATTCAACTCTAGCATTCCTCATCTTTCATCTATACTTCACCTGGGGGTTGGAACAATAAAACAAGAAAAAGAAAGGGGTGAGCTCAAATAGCCCAGTAGGGTATAAACAACAAGTGATGTAGAATTGTCAAGCTCATAAGAACATGATATTTTGCAGATAGGACATCTTACATTATAAACATGGAAAGAAAGAATAAGCACAACATACTTTCCAAACGTATAGAGAAAACTTACAGAACTTGATATCAAGAATTATATATATATATAATTATATATCTAGACTTCATTAAGCATAGATGCTTTCATTCATAGCCATATCTCGGCCCATTCATAGCCATACCTCGGCTCATAATCCTCTAGATTTACACTCTCTAGAGTCGTCTTTACCCACGTGCACATGGAGGACTATAACGCGCCCACCCGTCATCATATCATAACTCAGTCCATATCTAGAATTAGGGTATCACAAGATAAACCCTAAACATAAATATATCTCACGGAAACAAGTTTCGAGGATACAAAATAGAATTGTAGCTTTATCAGTAAAATCATTTGTCTGAAAGGAATGGGGTCTGAAAGAAAGGATCCCCCTTGGATTCTCATCAGTTGTGGATCTTAGAAGGATAGAAACTCTTATAGCAATTGCGTATAAAGAGAATCAAAGAATATGAAATATTCACATCCAGTATATCAAAAGAGAATCAATGGAGAAAACTCTTACATATAGCAAAAGAGAATCAATGGAAGAAAACCCTTACATATAGCAAAAGAGAATCAATGGAAGAAAATCCTTACATATAGCAAAAGAGAATCAATGGACGAAAACCCTTACATATAGCAAAAGAGAATCAATGGACGAAAACCCTTACATATAGCTTTCCGATCACAGGTTTGTTTGAGCTTACACCTTGGAGTGTATAACCTGTAAATATATTCTAATTTTATCAATTTCATGTTTTAAGGCAGTGTCCTTTCTGTCCATGTAATGTCCATCTATGTCCAAAATAATGTTCCCTGTGTTCAGTGTTCTTTCTATTAAATTTTTAAAATCATGGGGCCCAGCATGCACTATTCATATGGACCCCACATGTTACTATTCATGTGGACCCCACATGTTACTATGCTCAGCAGTTCACCATTCTTTGATTTAGTTTATTTCTTGGCTACTATGCTCAGCAGTTCGCCTTTCTTTGATTAAAGTTTACTTTACGGTTACTATGCTAGCATTTCACCATTCAAATAAGATGGTAAAACTTGCATAATCTATAGCGAGTTATCACCTCTTATGCAATCTTTATCCTAATATTTACATAGGTGGTAGAACCAACCATATTACCCATAATAAATACTTTAACTATCTATATGAAAGACTTACCTTGGTGGTGATGAGGTGGATTTCCTTTTCCTTCTCCTCTCTCTCTTTTTCCCTCTCTCTCTTACTCTTTCTTCTCTGAATTTTTTTAGCTCTATTAGGATTTGTCGAAATAACAAAATGAGAGCCTCTATCTATAGATACTTCATTCTTAAATTCACAACTACTCTCTTAAATGCTTCTCTTAAATGCTTTTACAAAAATATAGGAATAGTAAAGGTATAAATAAATGAATAGTAAAGGCTGCTTGAATAGTAACAGGATGATTAATATTATTTAATTATTATTTTTGTCGGTGAAGCGCAACTACTCATTAATGATAGTGGTTGTGGAGTGACCCGCTTAACCAATGAGTTAATGAAAGTGGTTGCGGTGTGTCCTTCTGGTAGTGGTTCCCACTAGTGATGGTCCCGCTGGCGTTGGGTCTCGCTATTTGTGAGTCCTGCTTGTTGTGGGTCCCACTGGTGGTAGGACCCGCTTGTGTGGGGCCCGCTAATGTGGGACCCACTGTTGGTGGGACCCGCTTGTGAATAGTACTCGGTGGGTCCTACTGTGAATAGTAATTTTGAATAGTTTATCTAAATAGTGAACTTGCATAGTATTTCTGCATAGTAATCTTACGCAGTATTTCTGCATAGTAATCTTGCATAGTGACTATTGTGAATAGTAATTATGAATAGTGACTATTGGTAATTTTTAATATGTGTAAGTATCTACTCATTTTTAGTTGACATCTGGGATGGTGGTTTAGTGGTAGGAAGCCGTTCAATCCTCGTTCAGCGTTGGGTTCGAATCGCGTACGCCCTATTATGCCAGATGTCTTCATGCCCGATTAACTCGGGGAAAAATGAGTAATGGCCGATGATTACCCAGCTATGAGGCCATTTTTATTTATTTGTATATATATATATATATTACCGGTTATTACATTCTACCCCCCTTAAAAAAAATTTCGTCCTCGAAATTTTACATACCTTAAGAAGTAAATAGATGAGGATACTTTTGTTTCATCTCCTCCTCCGGTTCCCATGTTGCTTCCTCGGTGGCTTGGCTCCTCCACAGAATCTTCACCAGTGATATTCTTTTTGTCCGAAGAATTTGTTCCTTTCGATCAAGGATTTGTACTGGTTGCTCTTCATAAGACAAATATTGTTCCAACTGCATTGGTTCTGTTTGCAGTACATGTGATGGGTCCGCCAAGTATTTCCTTAAAAGTGAGACGTGAAACACATTGTGAACATGTGACAAGGCTGGTGGCAAAGCTACACGGTATGCTACTGGTCCAATTCGTTCAAGTATTTCGTATGGTCCAATATATCTGGGACTGAGCTTCCATTTCTTTCCAAACCTTATCACACCCTTCCAAGGTGATACTTTTAAGAATACACGGTCACCCACTGCAAACTCCAGGTCTCGACGTCGATGATCGGCGTAGCTCTTTTGTCTGCTTTGAGCCGTCCTCATATGTTGTTGGATCATACGTACTTTGTCAGTAATTTCTTGTATTAACTCTGGGCCTAGAAGTTTCTTTCTCCGACCTCATCCCAACACGTCGGTGTTCTACACCTCTTACCATAGAGAGCTTCATAGGGTGCACTCTCTATACTAAAGTGATAACTGTTATTATAAGAAAATTCAACCAATGGTAAGTGTTGGTCCCAATTACCTTGGAAGTCTATTATGCAAGCTCTAAGCATATCCTCCAGTGTCTGAATTGTCCGTTCGGATTGACCATCTGTTTGAGGATGAAAGGCAGTGCTGAAGTTCAACTTTGTCCCCCAATGCTTTTGTATACTCCTCCAAAAATTAGATGTGAAGCGCGGGTCACGATCAGACACAATGGATGCTGGTATGCCGTGTAAACGGACTACTTCTTTGATGTAGAGCTTTGCCAATTGATCTAAGGAAAAATTTTCTCGTATTGGGATAAAATGAGCTACCTTCGTCAGTCGATCAATGATGACCCATATTGCGTCATTTCCTTTCGTAGTCCTCGGTAGTCCCGTAATGAAATCCATTGCTATCATATCCCACTTCCATATAGGCACCTCTAGTGGTTGTAAGGCTCCCTTTGGTAGCTGTCGTTCTGGTTTAACTTGTTGGCAAACCAAGCATGTAGACACGAACTCAGCAATCTCTCTCTTCATATTATTCCACCAATAATGGGTTCGAAGATCTCGATACATCTTCGTACTCCCTGGGTGTATGGAGAATGCCGAACTAAGTGCCTCAGTTAGCAACTTCCTTCTTAATTCTGGATCGGAGGGCATACACAGTCTTGTGTTGAATCTTAAGATGTCATCTTTATCAACATTGAATTCGGAAAGTTTGCCTTTCCGAATTGCTTCGATCTTTCCTTGTAATTCAGGATCGTCGACTTGAGTGGCCTTGATTTTCTCCAATAGTGATGGTTGAGCAACCATCTGTGCTATGTAGCCCTTGGTTCACGGTTCTACTATTTCCATATCCAGTTTTCTCAGATCTTGGAGTAAATGCTTTTGAGTGGTTAGCATTCTTGCCAAGGTTCCGGAAGTTTTTCTACTCAATGCATCTGCCACTACATTCGCCTTTCCAGGATGATAATGAATGGTGCAGTCATAATCCTTTAGTAACTCTAGCCACCTTCTTTGTCTCATATTCAGCTCCTTCTGGGAAAATATGTATTTGAGACTCTTGTGATCAGTATAAATTTCACACTTTTCCCCGTAGAGATAATGTCGCCAAATCTTCAGTGCAAAGATTACTGCCGCCAATTCCATATCATGCGTGGGGTAGTTTTGCTCGTAGTATTTTAGTTGGCATGATGCATAAGCTATAACTTTATCATTTTGCATTAATACGCAGCCGAGCCCTTCTTTTGATGCGTCACTGTAGATCACAAATCCTCCGGTTGGTGTTGGTAATGCTAGCACAGGTGCGCTGACGAGTCTCTTCTTTAACGTTTGGAAGCTTTCCTCGCATTCTTTGGTCCAGATAAACTTCGCGCCTTTCCGAGTTAATTTCGTTAATGGATTTGCTAATCGAGCGAAGTTTTCCACGAACCTTCTATAATAGCCGGCAAGTCCCAAGAAACTCCGAATTTCTGTTGCTGTCGTGGGTCTTTGCCATTCTTCAACGGCTTTAGTCTTCGCTGGATCCACAGAAATTCCTTCTCGGGTGACTGTGTGACCCAAGAACGCCACTTGCTGCAACCAGAATTCACATTTACTGAATTTGGCATATAGCTTCTTCTGTCGAAGTGTTTGTAAAACAATCTTCAGATGTTCCTCATGTTCTTCGCGACTCTTAGAATAGACAAGAATGTCGTCGATAAACACCACGACAAACTTGTCAAGATAGTCGTGAAATACTCTGTTCATTAGATCCATGAATACGGCTGGGGCATTCGTTAGTCCGAATGGCATGACAATGAACTCATAATGTCCGTATCGCGTGCGGAACGCCGTCTTTGGAACGTCTTCCTTTTTTACTTTCAGTTGGTGGTAACCAGATCTGAGATCGATCTTGGAGAAGTACATGGCACCTTGAAGTTGGTCGAATAAGTCGTCGATTCTAGGCAACGGGTACTTGTTCTTTATTGTGACATTGTTCAGTTCTCGATAATCAATGCACAACCTCATTGATCCATCCTTCTTCTTTACGAACAGGACGGGAGCTCCCCAGGGTGATACACTGGGCCGGATGAATCCTTTGTCTAATAGTTCTTGCAGTTGCTTCTTTAGTTCCTCCAATTCTATCGGTGCCATTCGATACGGTCTTTTGGATATTAGATTTGCTCCCGGTACTAGCTCGATAGAGAACTCCAGTTCTCGATTCGGTGGGGCTCCTGGTAGATCGTCAGGGAATACATCCACGTACTTTTGCACAATAGGCACGTCCTCCAATTTCATCTTCTTTTTACTCGTGTCCACAACTTGAACTTGAGCGAGATATCCTTCACAGCCCTGTTTTAATAATCGTCTTGCCTGCAACGATGATATTAGTGCTGGAGTTTTGTTTCTGTCAAAGCTTTTATATACAAGTTGGGGTTGATCAGGAATAGTAAACCTGACTTCTTTCCTGTAACAGTCTATGTTGGCATGTTTTAAAGTCAACCAATCAATTCCTAATATAACATCGAATTCTAAAATAGGTAAGGAGATAAGATCTACCGATAAGTTTCTACCACAAATATCAACAGAGCATGCTCGATAAACTCCTGATATAACTAGAGAATTTCCACCAGGCGTTTTAACAGAAAGTTCAAGATCTAACTTCTGAAGTGGTATGCTCAAATGCTTGGCAAACTTTGGTGAAACGAAAGAATGCGTAGAGCCAGAATCAAATAATATATGTGCATTCTTCGAACTTACAGACAAAGTACCTGTCACCACATCATTCGTTGTCTGCACTTCAGCAGTTGTGATAGCAAAAGTACGGGCCTGTCCCCTTGGCTGTTGTTGTTGTTGTCGACCTCCTCCTACTGCTCTAGGCTTGGTGCATTGATTTGAATAGTGTCCCATTTCGTTACAATTGAAACACTTGATGTCTGGGTGAGCATTCAGAGTCTGCTTGAGGGTTGGCTGACTGCTCCGAGTCAAAGTTGGATTTTGTTCCCGTTTTGGGACCATCTTGCAGTCCTTTGCCACATGTCCTTCCATTCCGCATTGGAAGCATTTTCGTGTCCCCACGTAACAGACACCTCCATGTCTCTTTCCACATTTTGAGCAATGTTGCTGGTCTCCTGCTTCCTTGACATTAGGTCTCTTTGTTCCAGATCCTCCTGGTTGGATTTCATTCGTTCTCTTTACGCCAGTCAACTTATTTTTGGACTGCTGAAAGTCCAAATGTTCAATTTCCACTTTCAAAGCACATCTCACCACGGCTTTGTAGCTTTGAAAATCTAAAGCTGCTAATGCCCGCCTGACACTAGGCTTTAATCCGTATTGGAATTTGTCCACCTTACTTTGAACGTCAGTCACTAGGTGGGTTGCATATCGAGCCAGTCTTGTGAATTTTGCTTCATATTGGGAGACTGTCTCTCCCTCTTCTTGCTTTAATGAAATAAATTCTCTCACTAGCTGAGCTTTTAGTGGTTGTGGGAAGTATTTTTCGAGGAAGATTCTTTTGAATTCATTCCAACACATTGCGTTCATTTCTTCTTCGGTTTTTGTATTTCGGACTAAATTCCACCACTGATCCGCGTCACCGTCCAATCTATACGTCGCCAATCTTACACGTTGTTGGCTGGTGCAGTCAATCACCGAAAAGATCTTTTCGATGGAGTGAATCCATCTTTCAGCTTCTAAGGGATCTATAGTTCCAGAGAAGGCAACAGGATGTTGCCTTATAAACTGTTCCAGTATAGCTCCTTCGTTTTGAAGTGGAGCAGATGGGGCTCGTTGTTGGTTCATGTTTGCTGTCATTGCTTGGGCTAGCTGTGCCAATGCAGTGGCAATGGCATCATTTCCTGCGTTGTTGTTTCTAGCGTTGGCTGTAGTTTGTTTGTTTCTTGCTTGCCTTTCTCTGCGTGGCCTGCCACGTCCCCTCCTTGTCTCAGCCTCGATTGTAAAAATCTGTTCCTGATTCGCCGCCATCTTCATATCATAGTATCACATTAGTAATCTAAATTATAACTCATATTTAATAGCATTTATATACAGAAGTATCACAGAAGTCATAAATAGCACATAAGTTCTATATTAACCAACGACTAGCGGTATAGTTAACATATTCTAACTTAACATTTAGATAGGGTAAATTCTAATCCTATCTTTTTGAATCATAATTTCCAAAATCGACTAAACTTCGCTTTGATACCAAATGTAACGGCCCGGATTTTTTTTGGAAATACCAACTCGGTGCATAGAAGAATATTACATCATCTTTTTCAAAAACTTTCATTATTCCCAAGATCTCAAATACAACAACTACGTTTAGAGGGTTTACAGAAATTAGGACTAACTTATTACATCTTAATTCAAGACATAGTTGATACATATTTAAAACATATTTGTCCTTTAGAATAGTTCTGCATTCAACTCTAGCATTCCTCATCTTTCATCTATACTTCACCTGGGGGTTGGAACAATAAAACAAGAAAAAGAAAGGGGTGAGCTCAAATAGCCCAGTAGGGTATAAACAACAAGTGATGTAGAATTGTCAAGCTCATAAGAACATGATATTTTGCAGATAGGACATCTTACATTATAAACATGGAAAGAAAGAATAAGCACAACATACTTTCCAAACGTATAGAGAAAACTTACAGAACTTGATATCAAGAATTATATATATATATAATTATATATATAGACTTCATTAAGCATAGATGCTTTCATTCATAGCCATATCTCGGCCCATTCATAGCCATACCTCGGCTCATAATCCTCTAGATTTACACTCTCTACAGTCGTCTTTACCCACGTGCACATGGATGACTATAACGCGTCCACCCGTCATCATATCATAACTCAGTCCATATCCAGAATTAGGATATCATAAGATAAACCCTAAACATAAACATATCTCACGGAAACAAGTTTCGAGGATACAAAATAGAATTGTAGCTTTATCAGTAAAATCATTTGTCTGAAAGGAATGGGGTCTGAAAGAAAGGATCCCCCTTGGATTCTCATCAGTTGTGGATCTTAGAAGGATAGAAACTCTTATAGCAATTGCGTATAAAGATAATTAAAGAATATGAAATATTCACATCCAGTATATCAAAAGAGAATCAATGGAGAAAACTCTTACATATAGCAAAAGAGAATCAATGGAAGAAAATCCTTACATATAGCAAAAGAGAATCAATGGACGAAAACCCTTACATATAGCAAAAGAGAATCAATGGACGAAAACCCTTACATATAGCTTTCCGATCACAGGTTTGTTTGAGCTTACACCTTGGAGTGTATAACCTGTAAATATATTCTAATTTTATCAATTTCATGTTTTAAGGCAGTGTCCTTTCTGTCCAGGTAATGTCCATCTATGTCCAAAATAATGTTCCCTGTGTTCAGTGTTCTTTCTATTAAATTTTTAAAATCATGGGGCCCAGCATGCACTATTCATGTGGACCCCACATGTTACTATTCATGTGGACCCCACATGTTACTATTCATGTGGACCCCACATGTTACTATGCTCAGCAGTTCACCATTCTTTGATATAGTTTATTTCTTGGCTACTATGCTCAGCAGTTCGCCTTTCTTTGATTAAAGTTTACTTTACGGTTACTATGCTAGCATTTCACCGTTCAAATAAGATGGGCTACTATGCTCAGCAGTTCGCCTTTCTTTGATTAAAGTTTACTTTACGATTACTATGCTAGTATTTCACCGTTCAAATAAGATGGTAAAACTTGCATAATCTATAGCGAGCTATCGCCTCTTATGCATGCTTTATCCTAATATTTACATAGGTGGTAGAACCAACCATATTACCCATAATAAATACTTTAACTATCTATATGAAAGACTTACCTTGGTGGTGATGACGTGGATTTCCTTTTCCTTCTCCTCTCTCTCTTTTTCCCTCTCTCTCTTACTCTTTCTTCTCTGAATTTTTTTAGCTCTATTAGGGTTTGTCGAAATAACAAAATGAGAGCCTCTATTTATAGATACTTCATTCTTAAATTCACAACTACTCTCTTAAATGCTTCTCTTAAATGCTTTTACAAAAATATAGGAATAGTAAAGGTATAAATAAATGAATAGTAAAGGCTGCTTGAATAGTAACAGGATGATTAATATTATTTAATTATTATTTTCGTCGGTGAAGCGCAACTACTCATTAATGATAGTGGTTGTGGAGTGACCCGCTTAACCAATGAGTTAATGAAAGTGGTTGCGGTGTGTCCTTCTGGTAGTGGTTCCCACTAGTGATGGGTCCCGCTGGCGTTGGGTCCCGCTATTTGTGGGTTCTGCTTGTTGTGGGTCCCACTGGTGGTAGGACCCGCTTGTGTGGAGCCCGCTGATGTGGGACCCACTGTTGGTGGGACCCGCTTGTGAATAGTACTCGGTGGGTCCTACTGTGAATAGTAATTTTAAATAGTTTATCTCAATAGTGAACTTGCATAGTATTTCTGCATAGTAATCTTACGTAGTATTTCTGCATAGTAATCTTGCATAGTGACTATTGTGAATAGTAATTATGAATAGTGACTATTGGTAATTTTTAATATGTGTAAGTATCTACTCATTTTTAGTTAACATCTGGGACGGTGGTTTAGTGGTAGGAAGCCGTTCAATCCTCGTTCAGCGTTGGGTTCGAATCGCGTACGCCCCATTATGCCAGATGTTCTATGCCCGATTGACTCGGGGAAAAAAGAGTAATGGCCGATGATTACCCACCTATGAGGCCATTTTTATTTATTTGTATATATATATATATATATATTTTACCGATTATTAGAAAGGGTCCATGGTATACCTGAATAGTAGACCACGAAGAGCCTTGGGAATCAATGGGAATTGCTGAGAATTGATAGATTTTGAATGATTTTTTTTTACTGATTGCCTCTTGCCGAGAAAATTGGGAGTACGAGTTCCTTGCTGAGGACGAGACTCGAATAACTTGATGGTTTGTTTTTCTCGGTATTGACGTTTCGTGAAAAAGCATTCTGCTGGGGTTTGAAGGTTGTGGGATCAAATTCTAGACTCTGCTGGGAAATTGATGTTCTTTGAAAATTAACTCTTTTGAATGGTGGACTCATATGAGGAGTTTAGAGATTTGACTTAAGACATGCTTGTATTTCTCTCATCTCAACTTGTTGAAAATATTGGCACTGATTGCCTTTTCTGCTTGATATCTTTTATGACGCAAGTCATAAAAGATGCCCATAGTGTATTATACTTCCATGGCAAGAGTTCCAAGGAAAGTAGAACCAGGATAGGTAGGAAAATTTGGGTTTGCATGGGTTCTTTCTTTGGAATAAAGATGAGATAATGGCTAAGCTCAAAGAGTTCTCCTTTTATTGACCACTATTTGAGATTCGCTCTTTCCACCACTTATTGCTTGAAATTTGACATCTTCGCCATGTCTGAACAGGATATTTCTCGCTTTTCTCTAGTACCTAAACCAGGGTCTATTCTGAGAATTTTTTATTTTTTTTTCACTTTGGAAAGTATACACCCATTCTCCCAGTGCCAGACAACATTGGACCTTGAAAGGAAAATGGATAAGAATGAGGGACAGACTTCCAAGACTCTATCAAAGAAGATGTACATTATTCAAGGGACTTGACTCAATTTTGATTCACCCTTAGACCTGATGTGTATTTTTAAATGGTAAGGATAACCGCTCTCAGAATAATTTCGAAAACCATGTCAAAAGGCACTAATTTCCTCCATCAGGAATTTTTCCATAGTTATTACCCCCTTTGGATTGCTCAATTTCAATGCCCCTAGTTTAGAAAGGTGTCAAAGTAAATCTCATTGACACTACTTGGATTCTAAGATCCTGCCCTGAGTAGTAATTGTTTCTTCATCTCTTCGAGTCTCCTCTGGTGAGAACTCATGATTATTGCATTACAGGTTTCTGGTCTAGCAAACCATTTGCTTCAGCTTTTGCCTGGAATTCTCATACTATTCAAACGTCGGAGTTCTTCATGACCGAGGAAACTCCTTCCATGCCTTATCAGCTCACTTTTTGGAAACTCTTTGCCCCTGACTGGATTGCTCCTTCAAGTTTTCAATCCAGCAGACCGCTACCCTCATTTTGCATAAGCCGGCTCCTTTGGTTATCGACTTAGCAAGTACATGACTATAGGCCGCCCTTTCGGGTTTTCAACCTAGTGGGTCTTCAGACTCTCGTTCTTTTCTTTTCTTTCTATTTTTGTTTTCAATTGCCTTGAACCTTTGCTCGTTTCACCAGAAGAACTTTATAGGTAGGCTCGGGTTCAAAAGGGTTAGATATCAAAAGTTCAAACGATTTGGACCAAATCTGGTCTTGCCATACTACCTACTGTGGGACCCGATCCCGCGAGAGGGGTGGGGCGCGAGCCGCCATACCTTCTCTTGGTCTCTCGTACCCACGCGATTGGCGTGTGCATTTTAATTATTGATTTTAATTCATCTTTTATGTGAACTTGGGATCACTAAGGCAATCCGAATTCCACACAAAAGAGACTGACAGAGTCGCCACCTAGATGTGGGATCTAGGACCCATAATTGACCAGAAATCTAGACTCGTTACCTGGTTACGAGAATGGAAGGTATGGGGATTTACCACCACATGCACCATTCCTGCCCGATAATCGGTCTTCAATTCCAAAAGTTAACTCTTTTAAATTTATTTTAAATTGCTCATTCAACTCTCTGTTAATGTGTGAACTAAGTGGCATGCATCATAAAATCTAATTTCAATATGAATCCTAAATGTGTATCTTGATTTCTTAATTCGTCTGGATTCAATCTAAGTGAAAGTTTTCCTAAAATTCTAATTTCATGGAAAACCCTAAGTGATTAAATTTTACAAGAAAATTAATATACAAAACCCCACAATTTGTTGTGGAGCCGACTCGTGATTGGTATGCCATCAAGCATCCAAGCTGCCTACGTACCCAAGCCTCACTAGGATCAGAGTCGACATAGTTCGGTGCACCTAAGCTAAGCTACTTATGCCTAACTCAACTAAGACACCGATCTAAACTGGATTGACTATTTCAACAGTTTTAAGAGCAGTTATTTAATTCAAGTTGAAGATTTTATTATCCTAGGATTTCATCTAAGATGCTATATGATCCTATCTAAGTGCAAGTTGTCCCTTAGACTAATGCAGGTTAACCTACATCCTAGGTAACTAGACTTGTCCTAAGAAAAATTTGGGTGACTAGTGTAACTAGACCTATGGCACGGTTGCTATCCATAGCAAACGTCCGTGATGAGGCTGGACTCCTAATTCTAGGACTCCCTAAAACCTAGGACACGACATGACGTATGTGTTCCTAAATTGGGCACTAATGGTTCTTATATCGGAAACCATAATCCAATGGTTCCGAAAGACTCGAGACAAATTGATTCAAGTTCTTGAAGTTAATTAATTTCAGATTTCAAGGATTTTCGGTTTCTGGACATTTAAGGAATACCAAAGGTTCTATGGTTCACCAATTTCGGCCTAGAATAGCATCCACGGAAGGGAATCGTGCGCTATTTCCTTGTGCAATTTAATACTTAAGTTATAGCACCTTATTGCCTGGCATATCTCAGGATTTCCGTGGACAGTAACCTCGGAATCAATAACATGCTATAGCTTAAATATTCAAATTGTCTACGATCGATTGCAATTGGGATACGATTTATGGATGCACTAGCCACTTTTCCAGGGAAATCTAAAGATCCTAAGATTTCTGTTTCGATGGATTAAGGAGTGAACATGTGACAAAAATTCATGGTTCTTCAGAAACTTTATGATGATTTTTAATTAATTTCAATTTTTCAATGGATTTTATCAATTTTAAACCATATGAGTGATTTTACAAGTGAAATTATTGCAAACGAATTGGAAATGAATTAAAACTTCTACAGAAACAAGATATGATGGGATGTAGCTTATTGAAAGAGTTTTACAGATTTTTACATTAAGCTCCTATTTAATTTTGATTTAACAATTAAGTGACCAGATTGTAAAAATAACACACAAACTACTAGAAATAGAAATATAAATTCATTGAAATTTCTACAGTAGTAAGATATAAGAAAACATAGAATGCTGTGAGATTTGCATGAATTTTAGAGACTATTTACTATCAATTTCGGATTTTTCAATTGTCAAACCAGATTATGAATTTACACTACAACCCTTAGGAAACAATATCCAAATCAATTGAAAATTTTACAGCAGCAATAAATATGAAATATAAGACTACTGTAAAAAGTTTGAGAGTTTTAATGGTGATCTGATGTCAGTACAAATTCTCACAAAATCTGATTATTGTCCAAGAAAGCATTAAATAATATACCAAATAAAATCTAAAAAATCTTTAAAAATTCATGCTAAAATGTATCAATACCATATTATTTTCCCATGAAGTTTCATTAATTTTAGAATCTATTTAGTATATATTTTAGTTTTCTTCGTCAAAAAGATATTTTTGAAGAGTTTTCTATTTTTAAAACATGATTTTTGAGAAAATTACGACTCCGGAAAATGTCCTCTAACCTTGTTCTGATGTGATGAACACAAGAAAAAATTCCACAAAATCAGTCATCCTGAGATAGCTAATTTTTTGAATTTTGTAATTTCTCAGCCATTTTTTAAATAAAATTCCATTCTTCACTCAAATTTTTAAAATCCTTTGATTCAATGTCCGATCCGATCCGATGGTTATTTTACTTTATTTAGATAGATCAGTGCATTAAATTTCGGGACGAATCAAAATTGAAACACTCATGCAGATCATGATTTTGAGCACACACATATAATATTGAATTAAATTCATTTAAATGCTTAAAAACCATGCAAAAATATAAAAAAATACCAAATAATTCTGAAAAAATCCGAGAACAGTGCACCTACCTGTGATAGAGTTCCTCGCCGAATCCCAGAGCCGAAAAATCCAAAAATCCCGCCGACGCTCGATCTAACCTCCTTTCCTTCCCTTTCTTCTTTTGTTTTTTTTTCTTTTTCTTGTTTTCTCACAGCCGAGAGAGAGTGATATGGATGAGAGAGAGGCCGAGAGAGAGTAATAGAGAACGAGAGAGAGAGGCCAAGAGAGAGTGAGAGAGGCCGAGAGAGAGAGGCCAAGGGAGAGTGAGAGAGGCCGAGAGTAAGATAGAGAGATGAGAGAGACCTCTGTATTTTCTTCCCTTTTTTTCATTCTCTTCTTCTTCTTCTTTTTGTTTTTTATTTATCGAGAGAGAAGAGAGTGGGATGAGAAGAGGAGAGTGATGGAGTTGGGTGAGAGGAGGGGATCCAAATAGAGGGATTAAGCGAGTAAAAAAAAACAAAGGGATTGAGCGAGTAAAAAAACAACAGAGGAACCCGAGACATAACGCACTCTGTTTTCTTATATATATATTTTTTCTTTTTTCTCGGGTTTTTGGCGAGATATGGAGGGTGAGAGAGATAGATTAAGGGAAATGAGATGGCTGTGGGATTGAGAGAGGATTGTTGGGAGATGATCGAGACAAAGAGATGGAGGAGGCCGATAGATGGTTGGGAGTTGGAGGAGGCCGAGAGATGGTTGGGAGTTGGATCTATGGAGAGTGAAAACCGTGGGAGAGAGTAGGGAAGAACCGAAAACAGAATACGTGGGTGAGGGAGAGGAAAACAGAAGGAGAATGAGAGATGGTGTTATTCTCCCCAAAAA
This sequence comes from Tasmannia lanceolata, assembly GCF_043159265.1. Taxonomy (NCBI): domain Eukaryota; kingdom Viridiplantae; phylum Streptophyta; class Magnoliopsida; order Canellales; family Winteraceae; genus Tasmannia; species Tasmannia lanceolata. The sequence continues at coordinate 25,929,084 of NW_027518721.1, read as the reverse complement.
ACAGAAAAACCGAGCCTCCCTTTTTTCGTTCGTTCTCCTCTTTTTATCAGATTTCTCCTTCCCCCCGGGAAAGTTGCCAAGAGCTTTTTTCTTTAGAATCCAACCTTTCTTTCTTTAAATCCCATAATAGCAGCAATCTTTAAAATAGCAGCACTAATTGCTCTACTTTTCTAAAAACAAAGATTCTCCTCATAATTTACCAAGAATAAAAACACTTTCCTAAATTCATGTGGAACCAAAGGAAAAAATAGCAATCAAGCTTCTTTCCAAAGTATCATGCATGCATGCACGTGAGGACATGATTTATTATATATATTTTTTGTTTTTATACCAACCATGCAAAAATGGGTGTGAATATCATCCTCCTTCTCACAATGTTTAATTGCCAAGCGCATCTTAAGGTGGGGCCCACCCCATGGAGCCATCCGAACCAACTAATTGATGGGCCACAATGCAACTTAGTTGCACCCAGCGAATCCTTTTCGTCGCATAATCTGAACCATCCATTAAACATGCATCAATATGTGAATTGGTTGTGCCTCTCTAAATCATTTCTGTGGGCTGATCCGAGCCGTTCAAATAACTGGCTATCAATTAATTGGCTTGGATTACTCATAACGTGGCCCCCCTAAGTCACTCCCATTGGACGATCTAAATTGTCCAATTTGACGAGCCACAGCTTTAAATTTTAATTTTTTCCAATAATGGGTCCATACCAGATTGGCAAAAATACACTCCGCCCATCATGGAAATTGATCTTGTTTATTGGATCCAAATAAATTCAAAAACCATATTCTTCATTAAAAACAATGCAGGGCACACCTGTTTGATCTCATTTTAATAGGAAATGCTCAATGCGGGCCTAGCAAATGGGTCCAAATTTCCCCTTTTGCTTTAATTCTTGCGAACAACCCCTCTCAACAATTATTAGGATGACACAAAACAAGACAGAAATAACCGAAAAGATCGAGAAAACATAGGGGACGGACACCGAAATAGAGAACACTGAAACTGACAGCGACACATTAACTTCTTCGTTGACTAAAGAGGAGCAAAATGGGGGTGTCTACAGATGCCCCTCTTTGGTAGAGATGACATAGTCATCGAATACCAAAGCAAAAATGACAGAACCATTTTGCGTAGCTATAATCGATAAAGGATTCTCTAGACACAATGCAACATAATATAATGCAAGACCCTAGATGAAATCCTAGAATTTGAACATATATCAAAATCATTTACTCTAAACACCTTGAGATAGCAATTTAGAATAACGGAGAATCAGATTTTTCTCTCGGTACAAAAATCTTGCAATCCAGAGCAAAAGATGATTATGATGCGGCGCCGTTTTCGAACGGGCCATGAAAGAATGGGATACCATTTTCAAACGGATTTTTGGAGGGAAAGGAATACCGTTTTTGAACGGTTTCAGAGGAAATGAGATGCCATTTTTAAATGGTCTTAGAGAGAATAATTGATGACTTTTGAAAGATTTTTAATGAAAATGAAGCATCATTTTTTAACCGGCTCAGATAACATGCGATACCATATTTGTATGGGTTCAAAGACATGAGATAACATTTCGAATGGATTCAAAAAGAATGAGGCCTCGTATTTGTACGGGTTCGAAGGGCTAAGAGACCGTAGCTGTACGGACTCGATAAGAATGAGATACCGTAGTTGTAGAGGCCCACAAGGAATGAGATATCAGAATGAGACACCGTCTTTGTACGGTTTCCCAAAGAATGAGCAACCATATTTATATGGATCCCAAAGAGGACTAAGAGACCATTTTTGAATAGACTGAAAAAGGATGAGATACCGTATTTATACGACTCTCAAGAGAGTAAGAGACCATTTTCGAATGGACCTGGAGAGAATGAATCAACGTATTTATACGAATTCCACAGAAATGAGACATCTCATTTATACGATGCTCAAAGAGAATAAAAGACCATAGTTGTATGGACTCGGAGAGAATGAAATACCGTATTCATACAGAGTTCAAGGAAATGAGACATCACATTTATATGATGCTCAAAGAGAATAAAAGACCATAGTTGTATGGACTCGGATAAGATGAAATACCGTATTTTTACGGATTCCAAGAAAATGAGACATCACAATTGTATGATGTTCAAAAAGTGGAGACCATTTTCAAATGGCTTGACGAGAATGAAATAGCGTATTTATACGGATTTCAAGGAAAATGAAACACCATATTTGTATGATGCTCAAAGAGAATAAGAGACCATTTTTGAATGGACTCAGAGAGAATGAAATACCGTATTTATACAGATTTCATGGAAATGAGACATCACATTTGTATGATGCTCAACGAGAATAGAGACAATTTTCAAATGAACTCGGAGAGAATGAAATACCGTATTTATACGGATTCCAAGAGAATGAGACATCATATTCATATGATGCTCAAAGATAACTCAGAGATAATGGAATATCGTATTTATACGAATTCCAAGAAAATGAGACATCATATTCGTATGATGTTCGAAGATAACTCAGAGAAAATGGAATATCGTATTATACGAATTCCAAAGAAATGAGACATTATATTCGTATGATGTTCGAAGATAACTCAGAGATAATGGAATATCGTATTTATACGAACTCCAAGGAAATGAGACATCATATTCGTATGATGTTCTAAGATAACTCAGAGATAATGGAATATCGTATTTATACGAACTCCAAGGAAATGAGACATCACATTCGTATGATGTTCAAAGAGAATTGAGAGACCATTTTTTAATGGACTCAGAGAGAACGATAATTTGAGTTTTGAAAGAGATTATCAGAAAAAAGGAAATTGAAATCTCCAATTAACAATTTTGGAAGCAAAGGATTTAATACCACCATGCAGCAAAGGACTTTCAAGGCTTGAATATGAGATGCCACTTCATTAGCAACCTGCCCCAGTTTGAGGCATTCTAACCTTCTTCTATTCTTTTATCAAAGGTATTCTTCGAAGATCTTTCGCCATTCATGACAGTCCTGCTTTTGCCAAGTTTCTCAGATCCTGTTGCTGAACCTGTTTTCAACTTGGCGAAGCGCTCGGCCTTAACTTTTGCCTGAATCGCCTTTTCAGGTTTTCGACTCAGCAGGCCACCCCCTTAACTTTTGCCTAAGCCGCCCTTTCAGGTTTTCAACTTAGCAGGGGAATGATCCTAAATTTTGCCTAGATCGCCTCTTCAGGTTTTCAATCTAGCGGATCTTCAAGCTCCATTTCTTTTTTTTCTCTTTTTAATTTTATTTTTCTTCTCTCTTTTTTTTTTACTTGAACACCAAAAGGACTTTATAGGTGAGGTAGGGCTTTTCAAAGAATGACTTAAGGTTTTGCAAGAATTTCTACCGAACCTGTGAACAGGTTGCCTACGTATCCCAGTGTAGGAATCGTGTAGGAATCAGGTCATGCGTAGTTCAGGGCGAATGCCCCTAGTTTGAAGGTATTTCAATTTTTCTTTTCTTTTTTGCATGGATTTTTTTTTTAACTTCTTTTTGGAATAATTGATTTTCTTCTTTTGAAACAACCGAACTCGGTTTTACCGAGCTGCCTACGTACCCCGGTGTAGGGATCAGGTCATGCATAGTTCAGGGCGAATGCCCCTAGTATATTAGGTTTTTGAAAGAAAATTTTATTTAAGCTCAAAAAGGGTTTGCAAAAGGTTATATCTATATATGTTTTATTTATTTATTTTGGGTTATGAATTTGGGATTTATTCGGCCAAAAGACGGCCTTCCGGTGTTCAAGCATAGAACCTCTTGAGTTGATCAAGATTTGTTGGTTCCGGTAATATTTCTCCATTTAAATTACGGAGCTTGACGGCTTTTCCGGGTAAGATTTGGTCCACAATGTATGGTCCTGACCAATTTGGTTTGAACTTGCCTCTTGGGTCAAACACTGGTGCTCGATTCTCTTTCAGAACAAGATTGCCTTCTTCTAAATCTCTGACTTTAACCTTTTTATTAAAAGCCCGGGCTATTCTGCGCTGGTAACCCTACACATGGTAAAGCGCTTTTAACCTCTTCTCATCTAGCATGTTCAACTCTTTATATCTGGCATCTGCCCATTCATTTTCTGGCAACTTAACCTCAGTCAATACTCGAATCGAAGGTACACGGATCTCAACAGGTAGCACTGCTTCCATCCCGTAAACAAGAGAGTAAGGGGTTGCTCCAGTTGAAGCTCTAATTGAGGTTCTGTAAGTCCACAAGGCGTACGGTAACTTATTCGACCAATCCTTATAAGTTTCTGACATTTTGCTAATGATAGTCTTGACATTTTTGTTTGCAGCTTCTACCGCTCTATTTGTCTGCGGCCGATAAGGTGAGGATTTATGATGCTTAATCTTGAACTCTTCGCAAAGAGCGATTACTTCTTTCTTGAAATGAGATCCGTTATCTGAGATAAGTTCATGGGGAATTTCATATCTACATATGATATTGGTGCGTATGAATTTAGCAACTGATGCGGATGTAAGCTTTGCGTAAGAAGCGGCCTCGACCCACTTGGTGAAGTAGTCAATTGCAACGAGTATGTACTCGTGACCATTAGATGACCTAGGAGAAATCTTGCCAATTATGTCAATTCCCCATACCGAAAACGGCCAAGGAGAGGTAAGAGAATGCAATTCGGTAGGTGGTACATGAATGAGATTCGCATGTATCTGACACTTATAGCATTTCTTCACAAATGCGTGACAATCTGCTTCCAATGTCGGCCAATAATACCCCAGACGTAGGATCTTCCTTGCCAACATCTTCCCATTCATATGAGGCCCACATACCCCTTCATGAATATCTGCGAGAATTTCTTCTGCTTGATCTTCAGTGACATATAAGAGTTGAATTCCGTCGAAAGACCGTCGATACAACTCTCCTTCACAAATGACAAAATTAGCTGCCAATCTCTGTAAAGTCCTTATTTCTTTATTCGACGGCTCATTGGGATGCCCCTGGCCTGAGATGTAGTTCTTTATGTCCGTATACCATGGTTTACCATCGGGACATCTTGCAGCTATCTCTATAGCATCAACATATGCAGGAGCCCATTGCTCTTGAACCGTGATGGGCCTCATCTTCATATTGTGAGGTATGTCAATCATAGAAGCTAACGTCGCTAAGGCATCGGCGAATCTATTGTTCAACCTTGGTAAATAACTGAAAGTGATGCACCGAAATTGTTGGGCGAGAGCATCTAGGTATTCATGATATGGCTGTAGCTTTTCTTCTTTGGTTCTCCACTCTCCTTGAGTTTGGCAAATGATTAACTTTGAATCTCCATATACGTCAAGATTCTCTATGCCTATGGCCAATGCAGCCTCAAGCCCAACAATGCATGCTTCATACTCTGCCATATTGTTGGTGCAATTGAATTGCAACTTAACGGCAAGGGGAACATGCTCATTTCGAGGTGACACAAGCAATGCCCCTACTCCTTGCCCTGTTTGGTTTGCTGCTCCATCAAAATAGAGGGTCCAACCAGTTTCTGGATATTCATCTTCTATCATCATGATCTCTTCATCTGGGAACATCGGCTTGAAAGGCTGATTTTCTTCTCGGGGTGCTTCCGCCAATTGCTCAGAAATGGCTCGGCCCTTTACTGATTTTTGGGTTACATGGGTGATGTCGAACTCAGACAACAATAATAACCATCTGGCAGTCCTACCTGTCAGGGCTGGTTTTTCAAAGAGATACTTTAGAGGATCCATCCTTGATAAAAGCAGGACCTTATGTGATAAAAGGTAATGCCTGAGTCGCTGAGTAGCCCAAACCAAGGCTAAGCAGGTTTTTTCTAGGACAGTATACTTCTGTTCATACTCCAACATCTTCTTGCTAAGATAATATACAGCCTTTTCATGCTTAGTTTCTGGATCTTGCTGTGCTAACATACAACCCATGGTGGTTTCTGTTACTGACAAGTAAAGCAGCATTGGATGCCCCGGTATTACTGGTGCCACTATCGGCACACAAACTTCGCTTTATCTTCTCAAAGGCCTGCTGACATTCCTCTGTCCATTCTTTGGAAGTATTTTTCTTTAAGAGCTTAAAGATAGGTTCACAAGTTGAAGTCAGATGAGCGATGAAACGCCTTAGGAACTGTATCCTTCCTAGGAATCCCCGAATTTCCTTCTCGGTTTTAGGCGGCGGCATCTCTTGGATAGCCTTAATTTTCTGAGGATCCACCTCTATACCCCTTTAACTCACCATGAATCCTAACAACTTACCAGAGGTAACCCCGAATACACACTTGCTAGGATTCAGACGAAGCTGGTATTTGAGAATTCTTTCAAAGAACTTCTTAAGGTTCGGGATATGATCTCTCCTTTCTTTGGCTTTTACAATCATATCATCGACATAAACTTCGACTTCTCTATGTATCATGTCATGGAGTAAGGCAGTAGCTGCTCTTTGGTATGTCGCACCGGCATTCTTAAGACCAAATGGCATTACCCGATAGCAATATGTCCCCCATTGTGTAATGAACGAGGTCTTAGCCATGTCCTCAGGTGCCATCTTAATTTGATTGTAGCCCGAGAAACCATCCATGAAAGATAGTAATTCATGCCCGGCCGTATTGTCTACCAGGATATCGATATGTGGTAGAGGGAAATCATCTTTTGGACTTGCCTTGTTCAAATCCCTGAAATCTACACACATTCTCACCTTTCCATCTTTCTTCGGTACAGGTACTATATTTGCGAGCCATTCTGGATATCCCACCACTTGCAGAAACCCAGCATTCAACTGCTTAGTAACCTCTTCCTCTACTTTCAAGACCCACTCGGGCTTCATTCTCCTTAGCTTCTGCTTTTTAGGTTTAATTCCCGGTAATAAAGGTAGCTTGTGCTGAACAATGTCTTCACTTAACCCGGGCATATCTTTGTAGGACCAGGCAAAAACTTCTTTATATTCCTTAAGTAGGTTTATTAATTCATCGCGCTCTTCAGAGGATAGAGTATTTCCAATTCGTATTTCCTGTATTAAATCTTCTGTTCCGATGTTTATAATTTCGATTTCATCTTTAAGAGGCTGGGCTCGGCGCTCCTCCTCTTGTTTGAGCATATGCTGCAATTCAAGGGGAGTTTCGTCGGTCCCTTCTTCCTCGTCTGAGGAGGGAGTGTTATCATTATTAAAGTCAGAAGCAAACACAGAGACATACTGAGAATCAGATTTCATTAAATTGAAAGAAATTACATCATTATCCTTGGACTCATCCTGAACAGGCTCAGGATTCACATAGTAAATAAAATCAGAAAATGACTCGCCTGGACTAGGCACTGACTCGGATTCAATCGACTTGACTGGACTCGACTTAGCAATAACATAAGTAGGAAAAACATCAAAACTCCAATTTGAAAGATTTTTGGTTGCGGGTGCAATCTGACTCTGAGGTTCAGTAAAGGTATCATTGCTCTGAATAACTGCTACTAGCACATCTTCACAGTCTATCTCTTCTTGCTCTTCAGAATGGTTTAAAACTGGCAGCTCTTGCCAAGCAACATCAAGCACATCTTCTTCCAACAAGGACCCCAACACATCTGGCTCAAGGTAGACTAACCAGTCCTCAACAGTCTTCTCAACATAATATACTGGCGGTTCTGTTTCCGGGAGAGCAAGATCACTAAATATTTCAAAACCAGGTATCATGATTCCTGTCACCGAGTCATACCATGGTTCAGAAAACCCATAGTATGGAGAAGTCTCGCCTTCTTTGATAAAGTGACCATTCATCGATAAGGACTTGGATCACGGCCCAAATTCATACTAGGAAAGTAATTCATTTTTCTCATCATCTTGGCAACCACAGGACTGATGGCAAAAGGTAAACACAACTCCTCTCATGAGGCCTCTTCATAGGAAATAGCAGCAACGTCGAATGCGAAACCATTCAAGTTATAATCTTCTGCTTCTGCAATTGGAAGGATCAGAGTTTCTCCTGTTATCTGTCCTATTTCTGGATCTTCATCACCTCTGACAGTGATCAGCTTTCCATCTTTGATGAACTTCAATTTTTGATGAAGGGTTGAAGCAACAGCGCCTTCCTTATGCAACCAGGGACGTCCCAGAAGCATATTGAACGAGGCCTTGATATCAATAACCTGAAACTCAACCTCAAATTCTTGACTGCCTATAACGATCCTGGTGGTGAGGAACCCGACCACATTTCTGCGGGTGTTGTCATATGCGAGGATTCCAAGGGTTGATTCGGCAAAATCAGTAGGGCCAAAACCCAAGGTAATGGCAGTTCTCAATGGACATACATTCAACGCGGATCCGTTATCTACCAACACAGATGGTACTTTCTTGCCTTTACAGACAATAGTGACATGAAGAGCTCTAGCATGATTCCGACCTTGAGGAGGCAGCTCCTGATCTGAGAAACTAATGACTCTGGTGGCCTGTGTCAGAGCAACAACTTCAGCCAGCTGCTCGGAGATATTTCTGAGGATACCTGTGTTGTATTCAATTCCTTTAACACAGCCTCTCTGTGTTTCTTTGACGCTATCAACAATCCCCAAACAGATATAACGGCCTAAGTTTTCTTCAGCTGTTGCACAACTTCATCATCTGGATCTTTCACATATTGCGGCTCCTCTCCTCGAGCCAATGCCCCTGGATTTTCGACTCTCAATTCAGCAGGTTTGAAAATTCTTCCGCCCCTTGTCACATGTCTGACTTCATCCAATTCTGGCTTATCATAAGTGATGACTTGAGGGACTTGTGGCTCATAGGTGATTACCAAGGGAGGTACAGACTCTCTTAGGTGTGATTCATCACAAAAGATGATCTGGGGTTCAGAAACGGGTTCTAAGGCACATATGAGGGTGAGAGGGTCAAATTCTGAATCTCCTATGGTTAAGGCATTAACGGCAGCAGGAGGATTAGCATGACCAGGTAGCGGGTTTTGGGTAACATTAGGTCTTGGTTGGAATGCAATGACTTTCTCATCAATGAGTTTCTGGATTCTAAATTTCAAAGCAATGCAGTTGTCAGTAAGATGACCAAGACCCCTATGATACTCACAGTGCAGGTCAGCTCGCCAATTTGCAGGTAAAGGATTGGGGGGAGGCCGGATGGTAGGTAGGGTTATGCGACCTGAAGCAAGACACTGCTTAAGCACCTCTGAAGATGGAATGGGAAGAGGGGTAAATTCTACCCAGGTTTGTTGCCGAGGTGCGGTCACGGGTTGAGCATAGTCCATTACTAGAGGTTCTTGGGACTTAGAGGACTGAGCATTGGAACGAGAGATACTACTGACTTGGGCTGGAGGAGATTTTTTGAAATCTCTGGGGTTTGGGTTGCTACGGTTAAATACACCTTGAGCCATAGCCTCCTCTATCTGGGTGCCTGCCACAATGAAGTGCTTAAAGTCTAAATAATATTGCAATGACATGTGATACTGGAGTTGGGGAAAATATTTTTCATGATTATTTGAACCTGCTCTTCTTCAGAAGGGCGCTCCATCATCTGGGCTGCTAGTCTCCTCCATCTTTTCACAAAAACCAGAAAGGATTCTCTCGAGTCTTGCTTGGTTCTCTCTAAATCCTTTCTAGTGATTTCAGTCCCATCATCATATTTGAATTGCCTGATGAATTGTTCACTGATATCCTTCCATGTCCTATAACGAGTCTTGTCTAGGACCATGAACCATCTCTTAGCAACCTTGGTTAGAGAAACCGGGAACAATTGAACCATTTGTCAGGAGATAAGCCTTGAGGCTGACACATGATGGTAAACATCTGTAAATGGGTGATTGGACAACCCACACCATCATATTTGTCGAAATCTGGCATTTGAAAATTGGCAGGGAGACGGATTTTGGGAAACAGTGTAAGATCAATTGGATTGAAACCACCCTGGTCTTGAAACTGGATGTCTTGTACCTTCCTGGTAAGAGTTTCTAATTTCTCCATAACAGTTTTATCAACCATGGACTGAGAAGGCCTACTGCGATCCTCGCTGTACTGCTCTTTTTCCAAATCTTCTTCAGTTTTGTCAGGGATAGGGATGAACACTGGCTGGGCAGGTGCGGCTGAAGTAGCTGTATGGTGCATGGGCCCTTTATCTTTGGATAACGACGGTCCCAACTTCTCAGAAAGCTGAGCCTTGATAACTCGGTTTTCTTCTTTGAGTTCTTGAAGTTGCTGGAGAATCAAAGTGGGAGTATCGGTGATAGCAGCGGGTGGAAGACCGTCTTGGTTGTCTGCCATTGGTGAGGATGAAGACGGGAAAGAAGGAGATGATGGGGTTCTCAGAGAAGGTGGTGGAGAGACAGAATTTCTCTCCAATCGTGAAGAGATCCGAACCCAAGGAGTAATGGGGTTAGCTATGGTGTTTACTGCCCTGAAATATTTGAAAGACATATTTTAAAATCAGAAAGAAGTAGACAATGATGCACGCATAGACCAAGATAATGAGAGAGAAAGATGAACTTTATTGATCAATCATTAAAGCTTGAGTACAGGGTTCATTCTTTCAAAGATAAACGGATAAGATTAAATATGGAACTGAGCATTCTTTTTAGACTTCTTCTTCGGACGACAATCTTCCTCAGCTGACTCTTTTAAAGGTTTGATGATTCTGACATCCCAAGCAGATGAAACGGCTTTGACAATCTTGAGCTTGAGATCCTCAGGCGGATAAAAATGACAAAGGGGAGGCACCATAGATTGCTCTCTTCCATACTGACGCAGGATCCTGGCAGGAACATAAAAGGAAGTCTTTTTGAGACCAAGAAGGCGAACGTAGTTAGCTTCTCCGGTGTTGAAGACAGCTTCTTGGATTCCAGGAATTTGCCAATAAATCTGATCTTGTTGGCGAGAATTTAACCATTCAACCCAATCGCTTTTATGATCGAAAGAAACATCATGACGCCATTCACTGAAGGTGTATAACGTATGATCGAAATGGACAGGAGCTGCAATTTTTAACTTGTCGCACAACCACACCTGGAGTAATGCAGGACATCCTGAAAAAGACCCAACGAAAGAGCGAACATAAGAGCCAGGACCTGAGCTGGCACGAAGGCGAGCCATATCATCCAATCCATTGAAGGTTTCTGCAAGTATAGTAGGAATTGGATTGGCGCCACGATCCATTTGATCAACGAGGTCCAAAAGAACAGCTGAAGCAAAGCGAGAAGGCTGGACAATGAGGAACCTGGCGAAGGAGCAGAATCTCAAAGCGCGACGTCGGGCTTTTTGAATATCAACAGCACCAATGTGTCCAATAGGAGGGTAAATGTCAATCAGTTGTTGCATGGACACCTCTTGGCCTTCAATGAAAGAGTTCATGGATTCATCTGGATTATTCATTAAGCGAAGGAACAAAGGACGATCATCTGGAACACAGGATGGCTCCACTAGAGGGCCATCCACAGGATATTCCAATAAGGCACACCATTCTTCAAAGGTGTGACACATTTCTTGGTTGCCAAAACGGAAGACATGATGATCGGGATCCCAACACTCTGATGCAGCATAGAGTAATCCCCAATCGAGCTTAATGGTTGCCACGTAGCCGAAGAGATTTTTCTCTTGCTCACTTATGGCATAGATGTGAGATTCTCTTAATGTACCACGGATCCAATCAAGAATTGTACGAGTAGACATAGTGCCTGTAAGCCAAGAGAAGGGATACAAGAATGATCAGGATTATATGAACACGAGAATGGGATAAGTTCCTGCCGGTACAAAGAAAGTATGAATACATGATCGAATCACATGATAGAGGATTGAAAGATGTACGATCAAGAGATGAGATGAGATAGCATAAGATTGCTTTCAACGGATAGATCATGAATGGCTAATCCTATGAGATCTTTGAAAATGATGGGATTTATATCCTAACCCCAAAGGGAAAGTTTTTAATCTTCGCACATTTTAACAGTGTTACCTGAAGGCATCAACCCTAATCCTAATCTAGCGGAGTGAAGAGAGGATCTCGACTCATGACTTTGTTTGTGTACTTAGGACCGATCATAGCCATTGGAAGATGGACTACGGCCTATTCTAGACACAAATGGGTAGGATATCCTAAACTAGGCTCACACACGTGATGCACATGTGTTCGTATACTACATGCATGTGTGGGTTAATCTAGGGGTAAGGCCAAGAGTTCCCTTAGTGCGAATCCATGTTCGATATACTGTACCAGTGTCCGGCGTATCAGTACGTGAACAAGAGATCCGTTTACGCACCATAAGGTGCTAGGCTAAGGGTGGAATGCTTCTCTAGCACAGAGGCACCAGGTGATGAAATCCCAGTCAACCATGCTAGATAACACTCCGGGTTCCTAAAATAGGACGTATGTGCATGTGAGATGCAAGGGTTTAGATGCAAGTGATGTAAGTGTGTGCAATACGTTTGTGCAATCTATGATGCCTTCAGGTTTTGTTAGATTAAGTTTGAGTAAAATGTGATGAGAAAATAAAACATACAAACTAAACTAATCTAGCAAACATAAAAGAGATAGAGTTTTTATGAGCCAGTTAAATTAAATTCAAATGAGTTATCTTTTGAAATTTTAATGAAGTTAGGTGGTCCCCAGTAGAGTCGCCAAACTGTGGGGCCCGATCCCGCGAGAGGGGTGGGGCGCGAGCCGCCATGCCTTCTCTTGGTCTCTCGTACCCACGCGATTGGCGTGTGCATTTTAATTATTAATTTTTATTCATCTTTTATGTGAACTTAGGATCACTAAGGCAATCCAAATTCCACACAAAAGAGACTGATAGAGTCGCCACCTAGATGTGGGATCTAGGACCCATAATTGACCAGAAATCTAGACTCGTTACCTGGTTACGAGAATGGAAGGTATGGGGATTTACCATCACATGCACCATTCCTGCCCGATAATCGGTCTTCAATTCCAAAAGTTAACTCTTTTAAATTTATTTTAAATGGCTCATTCAACTCTCTGTTAATGTGCGAACTAAGTGACATGCATCCTAAAATCTAATTTCAATATGAATCCTAAATGTGTATCTTGATTTCTTAATTCGTCTGGATTCAATCTAAGTGAAAGTTTTCCTAAAATTCTAATTTCATTGAAAGTCCTAAGTGATTAAATTTTACAAGAAAATTAATATACAAAACCCCACAATTTGTTGTGGAGCCGACTCGTGATTGGTATGCCATCAAGCATCCAAGCTGCCTACGTACCCAAGCCTCACTGGGATCAGAGTCGACATAGTTCGGTGCACCTAAGCTAAGCTACTTATGCCTAACTCAACTAAGACACCAATCTAGACTGGATTGACTATTTCAACAGTTTTAAGAGCAGTTATTTAATTCAAGTTGAAGATTTTATTATCCTAGGATTTCATCTAAGATGCAATATGATCCTATTTAAGTGCAAGTTGTCCCTTAGACTAATGCAGGTTAACCTACATCCTAGGTAACTAGACTTGTCCTAGGAAAAATTTGGGTGGCTAGTGTAACTAGACCTATGGCACTGTTGCTATCCATAGCAAACGTCCGTGATGAGGCTGGACTCCTAATTCTAGGACTCCCTAAAACCTAGGGCTCCCTAAAACGTAGGACACGACATGACGTATGTGTTCCTAAATTGGGCTCTAATGGTTCTTATATTGGAAACCATAATCTAATGGTTCCGAAAGACTCGAGACAAATCTATTTAAGTTCTTGAAGTTAATTAATTTCATATTTCAAGGATTTTCGGTTTCTGGACATTTAAGGAATACAAAAGGTTCTATGGTTCACTAATTTCGGCCTAGAATAGCATCCACGGAAGGGAATCGTGCGCTCTTTCCTTATGCAATTTAATACTTAGGTTATAGCACCTTATTGCCTGGCATATCTCAGGATTTTCGTGGACAGTAACCTCGGAGCCAATAACATGCTATAGCTTAAATATTCAAATTGTCTAAGATCGATTGCAATTGGGATACGATTTATGGATGCACTAGCCACTTTTCCAGGGAAATCTAAAGATCCTAAGATTTCTGTTTCGATGGATTAAGGAGTGAACATGTGACAAAAATTCATGGTTCTTCAGAAACTTTATAATGATTTTTAATTATTTTTAATTTTTCAATGGATTTTATCAATTTTAAACCATATGAGTGATTTTACAAGTAAAATTATTGCAAACGAATTCGAAATAAATTGAAAATTCTACAGCAACAAGATATGATGGGATGTAGCTTATTGAAAGAGTTTTGCAGATTTTTACATTAAGCTCCTATTTATTTTTTATTTAACAATTAAGTGACCAGATTGTACAAATAACACAGAAACTACTAGAAATAGAAATCTAAATTCATTGAAATTTCTACAGTAGTACGATATAAACAAACATAGTATGCTGCGAGATTTTCATGAATTTTAGAGAATATTTACTATCAATTTTGGATTTTTCAATTTTCAGACCAGATTATGAATTTACACTACAACCCTTAGGAAACAAGATCCAAATCAATTGCAAATTTTACAGCAGCAAGAAATATGAAATATAAGACTACTGTAAAAAATTTAAGCGTTTTAATGGTGATCTGATGTCAGTAAAAATTCTCACAAAATCTGATTATTTTTTAAGAAAGCATTAAATAATATACCAAATAAAATCCAAAACTATTTAAAAATTCATGGTAAAATGTATCAGTACCATTTTATTTTCCCATGAAATTTCATTAATTTTGGAATCTATTTAGTATATATTTTATTTTTCTTCGTCAAAAAGATATTTTTGAAGAGTTTTCTATTTTTAAAACATGATTTTTGAGAAAATTACGACTCCGGAAAATGTCCTCAAACCTTGTTCTGATGTGATGAACACAAGAAAAATTTGAAATTCCACAAAATCAGTCATCCTAAGATAGCTATTTTTTTTAATTTTGTAATTTCTCAGCTATTTTTTAAATAAAATTCCATTCTTCACTCAAATTTTCAAAATCCTTTGATTCAATGTCCGATCCGATCCGATGGTTATTTTAGTTTATTTAGATAGATCAGTGCATTAAATTTCGGGACGAATCGAAATTGAAACACTCATGCAGATCATGATTTTGAGCACACAAATATAATATTGAATTAAATTCATTTAAATGCTTAAAAACCATGCAAAAATATAAAAAAATACCAAATAATTCTGAAAAAATCCGAGAACAGTGCACCTACCTGTGATAGAGTTCCTTGCCGAATCCCAGAGCCGAAAAATTCAAAAATCCCGCCGACGCTCGATCCGACCTCCTTTCCTTCCCTTTCTTCTTTTGTTTTCTTTTTCTTTTTCTTGTTTTCTCACAGCCGAGAGAGAGCGATATGGATGAGAGAGAGGCCGAGAGAGAGTAATAGAGAACGAGAGAGAGAGGCCGAGAGAGAGTAATAGAGAACGAGAGAGAGAGGCCAAGGAAGAGTGAGAGAGGCCGAGAGAGAGAGGCCAAGGGAGAGTGAGAGAGGCCGAGAGTAAGATAGAGAGATGAGAGAGACCTCTGTATTTTCTTCCCCTTTTTTTTTCGTTCTCTTCTTCTTTTTTTTGTTTTTTTATTTATCGAGAGAGAAGAGAGTGGGATGAGAAGAGGAGAGTGATGGAGTTAGGTGAGAGGAGGGGATCCAAATAGAGGGATTAAGCGAGTAAAAAAAACAGAGGGATTGAGCGAGTAAAAAAACAACAGAGGAACCCGAGACATAACGCACTCTGTTTTCTTATATATATATTTTTTCTTTTTGCTCGGGTTTTTGGCGAGATATGGAGGGTGAGAGAGATAGATTAAGGGAAATGAGATGGCTGTGGGATTGAGAGAGGATTGTTGGGAGATGATCGAGACAAAGAGATGGAGGAGGCCGATAGATGGTTGGGAGTTGGAGGAGGCCGAGAGATGGTTGGGAGTTGGATCTATGGAGAGTGAAAATTGTGGGAGAGAGTAGGGAAGAACCGAAAACAGAATACGTGGGTGAGGGAGAGGAAAACAGAAGGAGAATGAGAGATGGTGTTATTCTCCCCAAAAAATAGAAAAACCGAGCCTCCCTTTTTTCGTTCGTTCTCCTCTTTTTATCAGTTTTCTCCTTCCCCCCGGGAAAGTTGCCAAGAGCTTTTTTCTTTAGAATCCAACCTTTCTTTCTTTAAATCCCATAATAGCAGCAATCTTTAAATTAGCAGCACTAATTGCTCTACTTTTCTAAAAACAAAGATTCTCCTCATAATTTACCAAGAATAAAAACACTTTCCTAAATTCATGTGGAACCAAAGAAAAAAATAGCAATCAAGCTTCTTTCCAAAGTATCATGCATGCATGCACGTGAGGACATGATTTATTATATATATTTTTTATTTTTATAACAACCATGCAAAAATGGGTGTGAATATCATCCTCCTTCTCACAATGTTTAATTGCCAAGCGCATCTTAAGGTGGGGCCCACCCCATGGAGCCATCCGAACCAACTAATTGATGGGCCATTTACACTGAAAAGTATTCCACCGTAATTTTGAGATAAGATAGGGAATTATTTGATAAAACATCTGTAACTTTCACGTTTTAGGTGCTAAGGTGGGGAAATTTCTACCATTCTGAAGTCGTCAAATTTTCTTCCCACAGAAAAATACCTCATCAAAAAATTCAATGGGTTGAGAGAGTTATGGTTTATTTACGCTAAACAGTATTAAACCGTAATTTTGAGATAATATGGGGAGTTATTTGATAAAACATCACTAACTCTCTGATTTTAAGGGCTAGAGTGGTGAAATTTCTACCATTCAGAGGTCGTCAAATTCTCTTTCCATAGAAAAAACATCCTAAAAAAGGTCAATGGGTTGAGAGACTTATGGCCTCTTTTCACTAAAAAGTGTTCCACCGTAATTTTGAGATAAGATAGGAAGTTATTTGATAAAACATCAGTAACTTTCTCGTTTTAGGTGCTAAGGTGTGGAAGTTTCTACCATTCGGAGGCCGTCAAATTCTCTTTCCACAGAAAAATACCACATCAAAAAATTCAATGGTTATGGTCTCTTTACGCTAAACAGTATTAAACCATAATTTTGAGATAATATATGGTGATATTTGATAAAACATCAGTAACTCTCTCATTTTAAGCCCCAAACTAGTGAAATTTGTACCACTCGGAGGTCGTCAAATTCTCCTTCCACAAAATAAAGCATCCTAAAAAAAATTGAAGGGGTGAGAGAGTTATGGCCTCTTTACGCTAAACAGTATTAAACCGTAATTTTTAAATAATATAATGAGTTATTTGATAAAACATCAGTAACTCACCCATTTTAAGTGCCAAAGTGGGAAATTTTCTACCATTCGGAGGTCGTCCAATTTTCTTTCCATAGAAAAAACCTCATCCGAAAATTCAGTGGGTTGGGAGAGTAATGGTCTCTTTATCCTAAACAGTATTAAACCATAATTTTGAGATAACATAAGGAGTTATTTGATAAAACATCTATAACTCTCATTTTAAGTGCCAAAGTGGTGCAATTTCTACCATTCGGAAATCGTCAAATTCCGTTTCCACAGAAAAAAACCTCATCAAAAAATTCAATGGGTTGAGAGAGTTATTGCCTCTTTACACTAAAAAGTATTAAACCGTAATTTTGAGATAAGATAGGGAGTTATTTGATCAAACATCACTAACTTTCTCGTTTTAGGTGCTATGGTGGGGAAATTTCTACCATCCGGAGGTCGTCAAATTCTCTTTCCACATAAAATACCTACCCAAAAATTCAATGGGTTGAGAGAGTTATGGTCTCTTTACCCTAAACAGTATTAAACCGTAATTTTGAGATAATATAGGGTGATATTTGATTAAACAACAATAACTCTCTCATTTTAAGTGCCAAACTGGTGAGATTTGTACCATTCGGAGGTCGTCAAATTCTCCTTCCACAAAATAAAGCATCCTAAAAAATTCGAAGGGTTGAGAGAGTTATGACCTCTTTACGCTAAACAGTATTAAACCGTAATTTTTTGATAATATAAGGAGTTATTTCATAAAGCATCAGTAACTCTCACATTTTAAGTGCCAAAGTGGGAAAATTTCTACCATTCGGAGGTCGTCAAATTCTCTTTCCATAGAAAAAAACCTTATCAGAAAATTCAATGGGATGAGAGAGTTATAGTCTCTCTACCCTAAACATTATTAAACCATAATTTTGAGATAACATAAGGAGTAATTTGATAAAACATCAATAACTCTCTCATTTTAAGTGCCAAAGTGGTGAAATTTCTACATTCGGAAATCCTCAAATTCCATTTCCACGGTAAAAAATCTCATCAAAAAATTCAATGGGTTGAGAGAGTTATGGTCTTCTTACACAAAACAGTATTAAACCATCATTTTGAGATAATATAGGGAGGTATTTGTTAAAACATCAATAACTTTGTCATTTCAAGTCTCAAACTGGAGCAATTTCTACCATTCGAAGGTCGTCAAATTCTCTTTCTCCCTACAAAACCTAATCAAAAAATTCAATGGGTTGAGAGACATATGGTCTCTTTACCATAAACAGTATTAAACTGTAATTTTGGGATAATACAGGGAGTTATTTGATAAAATATAAATAACACTCTCATTTTAAGTGCCAAAGTTGTGAAAGTTCTACGATTCGAAGGTCATCAAATTCTTTTCCAATAGAAAAAAAAGTTATCAAGAAACTCAATGGGTAGAGAGAGTTATGGTCTCTTTACCCTAAACAGTATTAAACCGTAATTAGGAGATAACATAGGGAGTTAATTGATAAAACTTCAATAACTCCCTCATTCTAAGTGCCAAAGTGCGGAAATTTCTACCATTCGGAGGTCGTGAAATTCTCTTTCCATTGAAAAGAACATCCTAAAAAAATTCAATGGGTTGAGAGAGTTAAGGCCTCTTTACCCTAAAAAGTATTAAAGCCTAATTTTCTAATAATATAGGGAGTTATTTGATAAAACATCAGTAACTCATTCATTTTAAGTGGCAAAGTGGGGAAATTTCTACCATTCGGAGGTCGTCAAATTCTCTTTCCGTAGAGAAAAACCACATTAACAAATTCAATGGGTTAAGAGAGTTATGGTCTCCTTACCCTAAACAGTATTAAACCGTAATTTTGAGATAATATAGAGAGTTATTTGATAAAACATCAATAACTCTCTCATTCTAAGTGCCAAAGTGGTGAAATTTCTGCCATTCGAAAGTTCCTCAAATTCTCTTCCCACAAAAACCAACCTCATCAAACAATTCAATGGGATGAGAGAGTTATCGTCTCATTACCTAAATCGTACTAAACCATTTTTTGAGATAATTTAGGGAGTTATTTGACAAACAATAAATTACTCTCTTATTTTAAGTACTAAGGTGGTGAAATTTCGACCATTTGGAGGTCGTCAAATTATCTTTCCACAGAAAAAAAACATCCTAAAAAAATTCAATGGGTTGAGAGAGTTATTACCTCTTTACCCTAAATAGTATTAAACCGTAATTTTGAGATAATATAGGGAGTGGTTTGATAAAACATCAATAACTCTCTCATTCTAAGTGCCAAAGTAGTGAAATTTCTACCATTCGGAGATCGTCAAATTCACTTTCCACAAAAAAAAATTTCATCAAAAAACTCAATGGGTTGACAAAGCTACGGTCTCCTTAACCTAAAAGTACTAAACCATAATTGTGAGATAATATAAAGAGTTATTTGATAAAACATCAATAACTCTCTCATTTTAAGTGCCAAAGTGGTGAAATTTCTACCATTCGGAGATCGTTCAATTAACTTTCCACAGAAAAAAATCACATCAAAAAATTCAATGGGTTGAAAGAGTTTGGGTTTCTTTACCATTGTAGACACCCCATTTTGACCGAACCCTTTTATGTTTTATTTTAAATAATTGCCATAATAAACTAGTGTTCTAAGGTCCCAAATTGCACCTTAGGCTAGCTTAGGGTCCCACCAGGGTCCCTATGAAATTTCGTCAAGATCCGTGCACATTTGCCTAGTGAACGAGCTAGGGCAATGTCGTGGTGCAAGTTCAGAAGGGCGGAGGTGAAAAATGTCATTTCCCATGTACAAGAGGGCATTCTTGAAAATTTATATTGCTTCCTTCACAAGCAATCTTTGGTGGCCATTAGATCAGATCAGAGGGTTAGGACTCATGTAAAGGTGAGCGAATTTTTGCCCTGTTTTCTACTTAGACCACCCATGTTAATATAAAAAATATATTGAGAAGTGCCTTGGAGTGGGCTGTCTGGGGAATAAAAGGGGCGAAAATATCATTTTCTTTTTCCTCTTAAGTAGCCCACGAACTAGGGTTTCAGGAGGGGGGGTCTCATTTTTACCCATCTGCAGAGAGGGAGAAAAGAGAGCCGCCGCCGATCATCTCCATCCCTTCGTCCATAGCCACCTCTCATCTTACCTTCACCGTCAGCCACCACCTCCACCACCATCACCATCTCCACCCTCCATCTGCACCTCATCCATTACCCTCATCCAAACCCATCTCTATCTCAACCCATCTCTGCAACTCCAGCCGCACCACCCCTTTCTTCTCCGGTCGGATTCTCACCGGAATCCGACCATCCACCCATCTAAGCCGCCATCGCCACCCTCAGCCGCACCACCTCCTCTGTTCTCCTCCACCAAGCCATCACCAAACCCTCGAAAATCGTCCACCTCCGACCACCATTCTCCTCCAATTTCCGCCACCCAACAACCCCTTTCCACTCATCCTTTTTCCATTAACCCATTTTCATTTTATTTTCCCCATTCACAGCAGCCGCATAAGAGAGGGAGGATTTTTTGGTTTTTTTCGATCTGAAAAAAAAAAACAGAGAGAGAGAGAGAGGAGAGGAGCCACCACCATCTTCTTCTTAAATCTTCTTCTTCTTTTTTTTCTTCTTCCCTTTTCCAAACCCATTTCAACCCCAACACCTCTTCTACCGGCGAATTTGGTAGATTCCGGCCCGGAATCCGACGATCTCCATCGGCCACCCCATCCACCCTTTTTCTCATCTCCTACCTCCATTTCCCCCACCACCTACCTCCACTAGCCACCTTCTTCCTTTCTCCACCTCAATCACCACCACCATCTTCCACCTCCATTGAAACCCATTTCAGAACCCACTTCAAAACCCATTTCTTCACCTCTCATTTCTCCCCAAATCTCAGATCTCTACTTTGTCTCTGTCTCTCTCTCTCTCTCTCTATATATATATATATATATATATATATATATATATATATATATATAGATATATTATTTTTTTGGAAGGAGAAATCTGTTCGGTATCTCACAAGGGTTTGGTAAAAGAAAAATGGAGATCTGATCTCTCTCTTGCTGTTTCTTAGATTTTTTAGAAAGGAGATCCTCTTGAGAGTTAGAAAGAAGAAGAAGATCCGGTTGGCCTCGCGTGTCATCTCCGGCCGCCTAATTCCTAACCCATCACCTGCACGGCCACCTTATCCCATTCTCCGATCACCTCTTTCATCACCTTCACTATAAAACCATTTCAAAACCTCTCTAAATTTATCTTGGAAACCCATTTCAAAATATCCATTCCACCATCCATTTCCACCATTTCTAACCTATAACCCACCTCCATTCCACCCTCTTCTCATCTCAGCCGCCATCATCTCCTCCGCTTGAATTCTCCCCCATTTGCAGCTACTAAAACCCAACATCACCTTCATCAGCAAACCCCATTGGACTCTCCTTCAGCCACGGGAATCTGAGCTATACCATCATCTCATCTTCTCCGATCGTCAGTCTCATCAGTATTACAATTGTTCTCCGGTCATTTCTCTGTTGGTTTCTACCTTCGGCAAGCTCAGGTAATATTCCTAATTCTCTTCTCTACTGCCAAATTATGTGTAGCTATTTACTTCGTTTGCTGGTAGCATATCATTCTTTCATGGGTTTAATGTCAATTTGCTTATTGGGTTTGATTTGAATTTCAATTTCTGTGGTGAATGGAGGGTGAGGTGATGTATGCCTAATTGATGTAGGAAATCAGATGATACAAGTATCATCTGATTTCACAGGAGACCCATGTCGAGGGTTCAGGTGAATTGTTTTGTGGTTCGATCTTTTGATGATCCTTGAGTATGTTTGGTCTATTAAAGTTACATGTTGTTGCATTCCTCGTGGTGATTTCCTTGATAAGATTACCATTCATTAATATTTTGGAGATTTGATTCTGAGATAGATTCTGAATTATGCAATTTGGGTGTACTTTTCCTCCTTTAGATATTTTCAGTCATGTGCTGTATGCAATTCATGAATAGCTTTTGATCAGTGGCTTTGTAGAAAATGATTTTTGGGCCTAATCTCGCTTTGTATGATACAAGAATCAAAATGTTTTCTCTTCCATGGTGTATTTGTATAATTTCTTCTTGAAATCTATGAAAATAGTTTGATGATTTGTAGAAACTTGGAATTTGGTAGTCTTTGGATTGATCAACGTAACATAGTTTTGATCAAGACATTAAAATTTGTATGCCATGATTTCGCAATAGTATGGTTCTCGTTCATTCTATTCCAAATCTGCTTGTGTTATAGTCGACCTCGGTGCTACAACATGAAGTCTCCTCTGTTAGGGCTTGGAGAGTTGTGTCAATACTCTCTTCTTCAAAATCTTGAGACGAGGACCCAAATTGATTTACTAACTTTCAGTCCTTGTCTTCGTGTCGGTTCCCCAAGTCAAGAAGGTTCGTGTTGAATTTCCCTTGGTCCTGTAGTCGTATGTGAAACCCTATGGCAGTTCCCTCATAGTGAGGGCAATGATAAGGTTACTTGGAGCCCGTCTTTATGTTTTGTGGCTCACCGCTTCGCACTTGGATCTGCACAAGTTGATGTCCCCTGTATGCACTGAAATTTTTACTAAGTGGAATGATCATAATCTTTTGATATTTCTAATACTCTTCTTATCTTAAGCATTGAGTTAGGTTCTGAAGACAATAATGAATTGACTGTTCAGGTGAGATTATTTTGAAGCTTATCATATTTGTTTAAATTTTATTTAAATAAATTGTTTTAGGAAAGAAGGAGATCAGATGACTACTCTATTCGATATTATCGACATGAGTACTGTCTGATTTCAAGGCGGGATTAGAAATATTATTTTGTGTATTATGATATCAGATGATTACTTTAGCATCATCTGATTTCATCCCCATATTGGGGTGGTGTTTGTGGTTGGGCATAGAAGTGTTTGATATTGTTTTTGCTTTATTAGGCTATCCAGCGGCTGGTCTGGACTAATTTATGTTGTTTATCATTTTATGATTGCTATAGGTTGTGTATTTTTTAATTGAAAATTCTTCTTTGCTTAACACTTGATTTATTTTTATAATAATTGAATGAAAATCTGAGTTTGCTTGATAACCTTTTTCTTCACTTTGATTAGAGACTAACTCAGTCTTATTAGAGCTTTGCTTGCTTGGGATCTTGGATCATTTTCTCTCTTCTTGGGACGCTATCTTTCTTGTTGTGGTTCGTCTCTTTGAGGCGTTAGTTGCTTGTTTGGGGTTTTCCCTTTTTGCTTTAGGGCTTTGCCCTAGTTTATGGTTATGCTTGTTTGTTCTCTGTAAGAGTGAATTCATCTAAAGGTCCTGAGCATTGGAAAAGCTTTAAAATCCAAAAACATTAGAAATTTAAAACTCAAAAACATTTGAAAACTTTAAAAATATCAAAAACATTTGAAAAACATAAAAAACCTTTAAAAATCTAAAGTGTTGAGTGTTTCTTTTAGAAGCGTATTAGGCGAGTTCGATTTTCGAACTACGTTGGCTTGATCCTCTTCCACGAGGTACGTAGTGCAGCTTGGGATCTTCATCCCAAGTCCAGCCAAACCTTTGTAAATAAATCATTTAATCCTTTTAAAAATACCAAAAATCTTCCAAAACATTGTTTTTTGAAAAAATTCTTCCTCCAGAGTTAGGACTTTGTCTTAGATAGAGGGTTTTAGAGTTATGGTCTTGTCTTTGATTTGTTGTCTGTTTGTTGTGTGCTTGTTTGTGTTTGTTTTAGAGTTAGGAGTTTGTCCTAGAGTTATAGGAGCGCCTCCGTCCGGTCAGTTGGCGATTCACATCGCCGACTGATGACTAGGTCTAAGATGCGTTAGTGATCCCATTGTTTTCCTTAGGACACGCAGCCTAGTTACACATAGGTTGTAGGAACCACCTGCATTAGCTTAGGGCTAATCTGCATTTAGTTAGGGCATATAGGGTGTCCTAAAATCTACAATTCACTGGAATTTAAATAATCGTACAAGAAGCTTTAAGAACTAGTCCGGTCTTTTAGATCGAGTCTAGGATAGAGGTCTAGGTGTCTTAGACATCATAGCTTAGAATAGGTGCGAAGAACTACGTTGCCTTGATTTTCGTGGAGGCGGGGATACGTAGGCTTCTTTGGATGAACATCAGACCATCCGAGGACTCGGGCTAAATCGTTTAGAGTCTTAAGGTTCGTTGTGTTGTTGTGTTGTATATTGTGTTGTGTTTTCTTACTTTCTTGTGCAGACCCTATACCTGTAGCTATAGCATGCATGTGTTTGTCCACCAGAACTTAGACACCAGTTAGGTATGTCACTCATAACCTAGCAATATTTAGGTGGCACCTCTTTCATTTATTTTTTGTGTGCTTATTATTTCTATTCTCAGGAAATGCATGCTTAGATAGACGACTCCTGAGGATTATTCCCATTTCACATGATTTTTGCCCAAAACTCTTCGAGGTTAATAATAAATGGCATAAGAGACCAAGTGTTCGCACTCGGGCGAATTGGGGGCGCTCTTCGGACCTTCTCCATTCGTCATCAGGCACGGACCTTTTGTATCTCTGGTTATCCATTGCAAACAGAGCATTTGTTTTGGTTCCATGGGGCATCCATGGATGGCGACTCTGAGTTATTTTCAGATATATCTTGGTTTCGAGCCCTGGCTCCGGATCAGGATGTATCTCTTTCTTTTTATATCGCCACTCATGCTATGCTGTGAGGGTGGCATCCGTTTTGAGAGTTCCTTGGTAGAGCTCTCCTCCATTGTGGAGATCTTAGAGGATTGCTGTGGGGACCTCGCGTCCCTCGGCGCCGTCCTCGGATCGGGGTCCACAGGCTGGCGACTCTGCTGGGGAGTTCTTGAAACATTGCCTAACTCTTTAAAAATGCCATTTTTATTAACTTTGGAGAAATTTGAGCTAAAATCATTTTAAATGGGAATTCTATCGTTAGAATCCAGGGGCACCAGATAGGTGCGTAATTAAAACAAGGGATTCACACACTGCACATCATGCATTATCATGTTTTTTATTCCTTTCATTGTTTTTTTTTATTGTTTTCATTATTGGCTCCATGGGTTAGATTCAATGCGTGCCCGACTGGGATGTCATTACACCCTGATGGTACTGTTGAATCTATTTCCAAGCTATGCGCCAGCGCTGCAGCCGTAAACACTCGGTGCACTTGTGTTTACAGCAGCCGATGAGCAATGAAGCATACTATGTATAACACTCGGTGCACTTGAGTTATACATGTTAAGTATGTTTCATTCGCATAGTACCCATTAGATTGAGTCCGGAGCTCTACTTTGTTTTATATATTATGTATATACTTACTGACTTAGTGAAACCTAACTAGGAAGTACCCGTGTTTATATAAGTATATTGCATTCATATGGGGTCGAACATGTGTTGCTCACACATGTGGAGCCTAGAGTTAGGAGCCTTGTCCCATTTGTAGACTAGGGTAGCTCACCTTGCGTGGCTACAATACGGTCCTAGTTCACTCACAAGTCTGTCTTGAGTTGAGACTTCCTTGACTCCGCTAGATTAGAATTAGGGCTGGTGCCCCTGGTTAGGATTTGTGTATATGTGTGTATATATATATATATATATATATATATATATATATATATATATATATATATACTGATTATGTGTATTAGGGTTCTCCTCTTAGTTAGAGTTCCTTATTCATTTCAATTGGTTATATTCATTTTCTTAGTTCAGATCTAGATCTAGTCAGTGGCTTTTGCTTGCCATTTTCCGTGGCCGAGTTTTGTCCCTTGATCTGTAGATTATAGGATTTGACCCGTTGTCATATATGTTCTCACCTTTGGTCGGTCTTTCATTTGGTCACCTTTCTCTGGTAACCATATTCCGAGCTTATCTTACCACCATTATTTATATACCTTTGGTTGAGTTATGGGAATCCTTCCTAGCGTCGTCATGCTGCCGGATTTTGTCCAGAATATTTTGAGCATGACCGCTATCTTTTAGAGTTAGTTAAACCATGAGTTTACCTTATCTTGACTTTCTTGTCTAGTCGTTATGCTGCCGGATTTTATCCAGAATATTTTTGGCATGACGGCTATCCTTTAGAGTTAGTTAAACCATGCGTTTACCTTACTTCGACCTTCTTGTATAGCTGTTATGCTGCCGGATTTTACCTGGAATATTTTGAGCATGGTTGCTATTCTCCAAAGTCAGGGATAAACCATGAGTTTGTTGTATTGTGATCCTTTTGTTTATTCCTATTTATCCATTTGTGGATTGTCATCAGATTATTGACTTTAGTCATAATCTATTTTTTTTAAAATCTTTTGTACATATAATTAATTCATATTTTCCATCATGGATTTTCCTTTCTTATATCATGATCATTGATGGATTAGCTAAATCTTGCCTATCTGTCGCGAGTGCATAATTGTTGTTGAGGTCCAAACTCATTTAGATTAGGGGTGTATCATTCTTAACTTTTTCATACCCCAAAAGAGAGCAGTCATATTCCAGAAAGACTTAAAGGGATAAATTGAAGATTCCTTGAGATCCTGTTGGTGTAGGTCATGTTATCAGTGCCTACCTTTCTTTGACCTTCATAGATTGACTTACCTATTTTGTAATTCAAACATGTTCAGGATTATTCTTGTCTCTATTTGTAGAGGATATTTTATCCCCATTATCATTCATTTAACTTAGTGTTTTAACCTCCATTTCAGGATTCTAAAGAGTGCAAATCACTGTTCCTAAAAAGACAATCCTAGCCAAACCTGCTTGGTCTAGATCATCTTCGATATCTAGACTCAGTTGATCCTTTCATTACATCGAGAATACCTTTGCTCTCTTTGTCTGAGCTGTTTGAATTACCAGAGGTTCATCCAATGGCTGACCCAGTTGATCCTATGATAGCCATTCAGGAGATGCTGAAAAATCTCACTCGCGACATGGCGAGCATGAAGGAGGAGATTACCCATATGAAAATTCAGAATACTGACAAGGCCCCCAATTCTAGAGAGCCAATACCCCAATCTCCTCGAGTTGCGTCTCCAAATTCGAACAGACCAACCGTTTCGCCATTTGAAGTCAATTTAGAAGATGAGCAATATGCTGAAGAATATGGTGTACCTGTGGTCAGTAAAGAGAAAGAGATGTATGACAAGTTAGAGAAGGAGATGTACGATAAGTTCAGAAGGTTGGCTCAAGATGTAGAGAATATGAAAGTTCAGGGGCCAAAGAAGTTTGACATTTCTGAGTTTATGATACCTCCCGAGGCTATTCTGCCACCCAAATTCAAAACCCCTGACTATGATAAATATGATGGGAGTGGGTGTCCTCGGGGTCATGTAGGATGGTTCATAAGACTTTCCCAACAACATGGACTCAACCCCGAGCAGATGACACAATTATTCCCTGTGTCCCTTGTGGGAATTGCAAAACAGTGGTTCTTGCGCTTGAAACCCGAAGAAGTCAGAACTATGGAGGCCATAGCAAACAAACTGGTCGAACAATTTTCGATGGAGGACGGAATAGAGGTTACGAAGAGGGATTTGAAGCAGTTGAAACAAGGGTTGCAGGAGACCTTTACCTCTTTTATCCGGCGATGGAAAAGAAAGTTAGCGCAATTGAGTCAAGCACTCTCAGAGGAAGATCAAATCAAGCTGGTAGTAAAGAGCCTATCCTCCGAATATTTTCATTTCATGGCACCTCAGCACTATCCAAGTTTTGATCATCTGATAAAGACGGGAACTCAAATTGAAGATGCTTTGGTAAAAGGCCTGAGGTCCAAGACTTTATCTGATATCAAAGAAGGGAAAAGACCTATGGTCGAGCCAAAGGAGGTGCATAATGTCAATTCTGTTAGGACTCCAGTCAAAACAGTATTGGAAGGGGAAGAATCAGCAGAAAAGAAAACCAGAAAATTTACTCCGCTTCCTTGCTCGTTATCCTACATTCTCAGGAGATTGATCAAGGACAACAAGATCGAATTGCCTGAACAAAGGGTCCTACCTAATCCTCTGCCTAAGAATTGGAGAAAGGATTTATTTTGTGCATATCATCGTGGCTCGGGTCATACGACTGATAAATGTTATACTCTGAAGCATAAAGTGCAAGATATGATCGATGAAGACAAGCTCACTATTGAAGAGCCTTTCGATGCTCATGCTGTCCCTCCACCATCTTCGATAAATGTCATTTCTACTGAAGGAGCAATCTTGGATCCTGCATCCCTCATTCACCCTATTTCTGAGACCCAACTTGTCCCATCAAGCACCCGATCTGCAGAAGAATTTGTTGAGAAGACTACACTTGTCAGAATGGAGAACTGGATGGTCAAGCTCTTTGGTCAAATGGCTATGCTAACTGAGGAAGTAAGAGAGATGAAAATTCAGATGCAGCACTTGTCCATTAAATGTGACTCTGCTCCAAAGCAACTTGTTGATATGGGTACTATGACAGAAGAGGCCTCTGTTCAGAGTTTAATCCTTGATAGATATGTTGATTTGCATAATGGGAAAAAGCCTTACATTGCTCCGAAGGAAGTTAGAAGTGTTAGACCTTCTCGACAACCTCTTAAGCAGGCTTTCATTGCTCCGAGGGAGGTTAAGAATGTTGGACCTTCTCACCAACCTTTAAAGAGGCCAGTGATAGAGGAAGAAAAGATGGGTCAGAAACGAGAAAGAGAATTCACTCAAATGCCTTGTTCTCTTATAGTCATCATGAAGAAATGGGTCAGTGAAGGTTGTTTGAGGCTTCCAGATATTAAACCTGTGCCTGTACCATTCCCCAACAATTGGAGGATGGATCAGTACTGTGAGTATCATAGAGGCCCGGGTCACCTGACGGAGAATTGTTTAGCTTTGAAACATGCAATCCAGAGCCGGATAGAGAAAGACTCTTCTGCTCTCACTGAAATCTATGCTTTTGTGAACCAGGCACTTGAACGGACCATTCAACCTCGCAAAGACCCCGTCACTTATGTCACTCCAGAGCTAGAGAATAAGTTGAAGGGAAAAGAAAAAATGTCAGAGTTTGAATATCTTGAGAATGTTGAGGCAGAGAAGGTGCTGTCACCAGCAAGTTTTCAAAGACAATTTGGGCCAAGTCAACAGGACTTCAGAGGACCACCCTTTCCAAGGTTTCTGAACCAGGGTCGAACTCCTTAGCCAGCATTATCATGGAGGAAGGCGTGCTACTTGTGAACTTCAGTGCCAAGTCCTCGCCTCTGTTCAACTGTTATGTTTCAAGAGTCATATGTCAAGTATCTTGTTTCAAGATTCAATTTTTGTTAAGTGTTTACCAACTCCTGTGTTGAAGGTTGGTGAGTCTTGTAGTAAAAAAAGGAAAAAAGAAAAAAAAAAGAGAATGTGTTTCGTGTTTGTTAAGTCTTTAGTGTTCAGAGTCAGTGTTCTATTTTCTGTCAAATCAAATGTAAAGCTCATAGAGGCGTGTCTGTGAGTCATCTATGTACTTCAAAGTTTTCAATTCAATATAGCATTTGGTTCTGCATCTTCAATGTTTTGATTCACACTTGGATTTAATGTTTAAAACAACTAAAGACACCCCCTTCTCGGATGAGAATGCAGACGAAATTCACCTCGAGATCTGAAAGATGGTCAAACGAGAGGAAGAGCGTCGAGCGTAGCCACTTGAAGAAGAAATCGAAGCCATTGATAGTGGTATCGAAATTCGAAACTCGAGAAAGATGGAGTGGCAAAACTGTATCTCCCGAGGAGCGCAAAGAATTGATAAACCTGTTTAGGGGGGTTTAAGGTAGTCTTGCTTGATCCTAATAGGATAAACCAGGGGAATGCCCTGTCGTTGAGCAAAGCAGGGCTTCATCGTCTTTAGACATCCAGTTGAAAAGTGAAGATTTTAAAGAGTGAAACATCAGACATCCTGTGGGGCTGATGAAATATTGAGAGAAGACTTTCTGGCAAGGAAGTCGTATGATAAATTTGAGCCCTAAAAAAAAAAAAGAAAAGAAAAGACAAGGAGTTGTGGAACCTTGAGCATAAATTTAAGATCTTCGAGATGAGAGTGTAGCGCAGTGGTTGAAGTTTTGCCTGACATGCCTTCAGACTCCTAGAAAAAATTTTAAGTTTTTGAATCTTAAGCAAAAGAGCTTGTACGCCAAGTATACCAGGAGGCCATCCTTGATAGTCTGAGCTTTTATAGCCAAAATCCTAATGTTTTAAAAAAAAATTTTAAACCCTTTGGGCCTAAAGTAAAATGAAACCATTTCTTTTCAAACACATTATAAACCCGGGGCATTTATGCGCCCGAACTACGTCGGACCTGGTCCCCATTTCTTCAGGGGTACGTAGGCAACTTGATTAATTCAAGTTCGGTCAAACCTTGGATAAAATCCTTTTTAAAAATTTTGAAGCTAAATGCTAAACCATTATTTGAAAAACCCCAAAGCGAACTACGCAGATTTGATCCTCCATTTTTGGGGTACGTAGGTAGTCTGGCTAGACCAGATTCGGTCCAAATCGTTTGAACTTTAAATATCACACCCTTTTGATCCTAAGCCTTCCTAGAAAGTCCTTCTAGTGCAAGCGAAAGTAGAGACAAGTGGTTTTTTTAGACTGAAAACTGGGAAAGCAAAAATTGTGACTTCTTTTGAAGGGAGAAATCAAGGAGATGGAGAAGTAGTCTTCACACAGGGCAGGATCCTGGAATCCGAGTAGTATCGATAAGACTTACTTTGATATCCTTTTAAACTAGGGGCATTAAGACTGAACAATCCGAAAGGAGTAATAACCATGACGGAAATCCCGATGGAGAAAACTAGAGCCTCTTAACAATTTTTTCGAGAGTACTCTAAGAGTGGCTAGCCTTACCATAATAAAATAACACATTTTATCTAAGGGTGAATCAAAAGTGAGTCAAGTCCCTTGGGTAATTTGAGTCTTCTTTGATAGTCATTGTAAGTCTTTTTCTTATTTTTATCATTTTTTCTCTCTCAATGTCCGAAGTGTTTGGCACTGGAAGAGCGAGAGTTCACCTTCTGAAATGCGAGAAAAAAATTCAGAGTAGATCTTGGTTTAGAAATCAAGGAAAGGGCAAGAGACATTTTGTTCAAACTTGCCAGAGACATCAAAGCCTCAAGTATTGAGCAATGAAAGAAAAAAAATTCTCAGACTCATCCATTGTGGATATCCTTTTACCCATATACCAAAGAAAGAACCCATGCAAGCTTAAACTTTTTACCTATCCTGGTTTTGCTCTCCTATGAATCCTGTCATGAAAGTAATCATACTAGGGGCATCTTTTATGACTTGCGTCATAAAAGATATCAAATACAAGATAATTGAGATAAATATTTTCAGCAAATAGAAGCAAGAGAGGCTTGAACGCTCTCTTGAATCAATTTCATTAATTGAACTCATTCTTTGAAAGAGTCAATGTTTCAGAAAATCTAGTACCCAGTGGAGTCTAGAATTCACTTTTGCAATCTTCAAATCTTAGCAGAATGCTTTTCCTCTCTTTAAAAGAGTCAATACCCAAAAATTCCATCAAGTTTTTCGAGTCTGGTCTTCAGCAATGATCATGCACTCCTATTTATTCTCGGCAGGAGATAGCTATGCTATCATTGAGCTCGATATAAGATCGAAAAAACCCATCAATCATGTTTGCAAGTCCTTTGGGCCCAAAAAAAAAAATCTCTTTCTTTGTTAAACCCAAACAAGGGGCATTTTTATGTTTTATTTTTTTCAGAAAACAAAATAAAATCTTTTGATGTTTGGTGAGGTGCCAAGTAGTGGCCTGTTTATTTTTTGTTTGTTGAGGTGCCAAGTAGTGGCCTGTTTTTTTTTTTTGTTTGGTGAAAAGTAGTTTCGCCTTGATTTGAAAGTTTGGGCGAAAAGTAGTTTCCCCTTTGATTTGAAAGATTGGGCGAAAAGTAGTTTCCCCGTGGATTGGAAGATTGGGCGAAAAGTAGTTTCCCCATGATTTGAAAGATCGGGCGAGAAGTAGTTTCCCCGTTATTTGGAAGTTCGGGCGAGAAGTAGTTTCCCCGTTGATTGAAAGATTGGGCGAGAAGTAGTTTCTCCTTTGATTTGAAAGTTTGGGCGAAAAGTAGTTTCCCCGTTGGTTGGAAGATCGGGCGAGAAGTAGTTTCCCCGTTGTTTGGAAGATCGGGCGAGAAGTAGTTTCCCCGTTGTTTGGAAGATCGGGCGAGAAGTAGTTTCCCCGTTGATTGAAAAATCGGGCGAGAAGTAGTTTCCCCGTTGTTTGGAAGATTGGGCGAGAAGTAGTTTCCCCGTGGATTGGAAGATCGGGCGAGAAGTAGTTTCCCCGTTGATTGAAAGATTGGGCGAGAAGTAGTTTCCCCTTTGATTTGAAAGTTTGGGCGAAAAGTAGTTTCCCCGTTGATTGAAAAATCGGGCGAGAAGTAGTTTCCCCGTTGTTTGGAAGATCGGGTGAGAAGTAGTTTCCCCGTTGATTGAAAAATTGGGCGAGAAGTAGTTTCCCCGTTGTTTGGAAGATTGGGCGAGAAGTAGTTTCCCCTTTTGATTGATAGAGTTTTGAAGAGAAAAGTAGTTTCTCATTTATTTGAAGTTTTTAGAGAGAAAAGTAGTTTCTCAGGTATAGAGATTTTGGAAGAGAAAAGTAGTTTCTCGATTATTTGAAGTTTTTGGAGAGAAAAGTAGTTTCTCAGGTATAGAGATTTTGGAAGAGAAAAGTAGTTTCTCAATTATTTGAAGTTTTTGGAGAGAAAAGTAGTTTCTCAGGTGTAGAGATTTTGGAAGAGAAAAGTAGTTTCTCAATTATTTGAAATTTTTGGAAGAGAAAAGTAGTTTCTCATGAATAAAGATGTTGGAGAAAAGTAGTTTCTCAGAGATAGAGTTTTTTGGAGAAAAATAGTTTCTCGTGATTATGATGTTTGTCGGAAAGTAGTTTCTTTTGGTTTTGATTGTCTGTGGGAAAAGTAGTTTCCTTTTTAATTTTGAGTGCTTGTCTGAAAGCAGTTTCCCCCATTGTTTTGAAACCTTGAGGTGGAAAGTAGTTTCACCAATATGATATGTTTTGTTGAGTTAAGAGTTTCAAGAGAGGCCATCTCATTGAGATGTACCAATTGCAGAGTTAAGGGTCAGAGAGAGACTATCTCCCTATTTGCTTGCAGTGTTAGAGTTTTGTTAAGAGTCTTTTTGCCAATCCCTTTGTGTTAGAATAAAAAATAAAATAAATTGCTTTGCTTTCTTTTCGGGTCGATCAAAATGTGTTGCCTGTTCAGCTTTGCCATTCGTGTGACAAGCACACTCTGCCAAAGAGGGGCATCTGTAGACACCCCATTTTGACCGAACCCTTTTATGTTTTATTTTAAATAATTGCCATAATAAACTAGTGTTCTAAGGTCCCAAATTGCACCTTAGGCTAGCTTAGGGTCCCACCAGGGTCCCTATGAAATTTCGTCAAGATCCGTGCACATTTGCCTAGTGAACGAGCTAGGACAATGTCGTGGTGCAAGTTCAGAAGGGCGGAGGTGAAAAATGTCATTTCCCATGTACAAGAGGGCATTCTTGAAAATTTATATTGCTTCCTTCACAAGCAATCTTTGGTGGCCATTAGATCAGATCAGAGGGTTAGGACTCATGTAAAGGTGAGCGAATTTTTGCCCTGTTTTCTACTTAGACCACCCATGTTAATATAAAAAATATATTGAGAAGTGCCTTGGAGTGGGCTGTCTGGGGAATAAAAGGGGCGAAAATATCATTTTCTTTTTCCTCTTAAGTAGCCCACGAACTAGGGTTTCAGGAGGGGGGGTCTCATTTTTACCCATCTGCAGAGAGGGAGAAAAGAGAGCCGCCGCCGATCATCTCCATCCCTTCGTCCATAGCCACCTCTCATCTTACCTTCACCGTCAGCCACCACCTCCACCACCATCACCATCTCCACCCTCCATCTCCACCTCATCCATTACCCTCATCCAAACCCATCTCTGCAACTCCAGCCGCACCACCCCTTTCTTCTCCGGTCGGATTCTCACCGGAATCCGACCATCCACCCATCTAAGCCGCCATCGCCACCCTCAGCCGCACCACCTCCTCTGTTCTCCTCCACCAAGCCATCACCAAACCCTCGAAAATCGTCCACCTCCGACCACCATTCTCCTCCAATTTCCGCCACCCAACAACCCCTTTCCACTCATCCTTTTTTCCATTAACCCATTTTCATTTTATTTTCCCCATTCACAGCAGCCGCATAAGAGAGGGAGGATTTTTTGGTTTTTTTCGATCTGAAAAAAAAAAAACAGAGAGAGAGAGAGAGGAGAGGAGCCACCACCATCTTCTTCTTAAATCTTCTTCTTCTTTTTTTTCTTCTTCCCTTTTCCAAACCCATTTCAACCCCAACACCTCTTCTACCGGCGAATTTGGTAGATTCCGGCCCGGAATCCGATGATCTCCATCGGCCACCCCATCCACCCTTTTTCTCATCTCCTACCTCCATTTCCCCCACCACCTACCTCCACTAGCCACCTTCTTCCTTTCTCCACCTCAATCACCACCACCATCTTCCACCTCCATTGAAACCCATTTCAAAACCCACTTCAAAACCCATTTCTTCACCTCTCATTTCTCCCCAAATCTCAGATCTCTACTTTGTCTCTGTCTCTCTCTCTCTCTCTCTCTCTCTCTCTCTCTCTCTCTCTATATATATATATATATATATATATATATATTATTTTTTTTTTGGAAGGAGAAATCTGTTCGGTATCTCACAAGGGTTTGGTAAAAGAAAAATGGAGATCTGATCTCTCTCTTGCTGTTTCTTAGATTTTTTAGAAAGGAGATCCTCTTGAGAGTTAGAAAGAAGAAGAAGATCCGGTTGGCCTCGCGTGTCATCTCCGGCCGCCTAATTCCTAACCCATCACCTGCACGGCCACCTTATCCCATTCTCCGATCACCTCTTTCATCACCTTCACTATAAAACCATTTCAAAACCTCTCTAAATTTATCTTGGAAACCCATTTCAAAATATCCATTCCACCATCCATTTCCACCATTTCTAACCTATAACCCACCTCCATTCCACCCTCTTCTCATCTCAGCCGCCATCATCTCCTCCGCTTGAATTCTCCCCCATTTGCAGCTACTAAAACCCAACATCACCTTCATCAGCAAACCCCATTGGACTCTCCTTCAGCCACGGGAATCTGAGCTATACCATCATCTCATCTTCTCCGATCGTCAGTCTCATCGGTATTACAATTGTTCTCCGGTCATTTCTCTGTTGGTTTCTACCTTCGGCAAGCTCAGGTAATATTCCTAATTCTCTTCTCTACTGCCAAATTATGTGTAGCTATTTACTTCGTTTGCTGGTAGCATATCATTCTTTCATGGGTTTAATGTCAATTTGCTTATTGGGTTTGATTTGAATTTCAATTTCTGTGGTGAATGGAGGGTGAGGTGATGTATGCCTAATTGATGTAGGAAATCAGATGATACAAGTATCATCTGATTTCACAGGAGACCCATGTCGAGGGTTCAGGTGAATTGTTTTGTGGTTCGATCTTTTGATGATCCTTGAGTATGTTTGGTCTATTAAAGTTACATGTTGTTGCATTCCTCGTGGTGATTTCCTTGATAAGATTACCATTCATTAATATTTTGGAGATTTGATTCTGAGATAGATTCTGAATTATGCAATTTGGGTGTACTTTTCCTCCTTTAGATATTTTCAGTCATGTGCTGTATGCAATTCATGAATAGCTTTTGATCAGTGGCTTTGTAGAAAATGATTTTTGGGCCTAATCTCGCTTTGTATGATACAAGAATCAAAATGTTTTCTCTTCCATGGTGTATTTGTATAATTTCTTCTTGAAATCTATGAAAATAGTTTGATGATTTGTAGAAACTTGGAATTTGGTAGTCTTTGGATTGATCAACGTAACATAGTTTTGATCAAGACATTAAAATTTGTATGCCATGATTTTGCAATAGTATGGTTCTCGTTCATTCTATTCCAAATCTGCTTGTGTTATAGTCGACCTCGGTGCTACAACATGAAGTCTCCTCTGTTAGGGCTTGGAGAGTTGTGTCAATACTCTCTTCTTCAAAATCTTGAGACGAGGACCCAAATTGATTTACTAACTTTCAGTCCTTGTCTTCGTGTCGGTTCCCCAAGTCAAGAAGGTTCGTGTTGAATTTCCCTTGGTCCTGTAGTCGTATGTGAAACCCTATGGCAGTTCCCTCATAGTGAGGGCAATGATAAGGTTACTTGGAGCCCGTCTTTATGTTTTGTGGCTCACCGCTTCGCACTTGGATCTGCACAAGTTGATGTCCCCTGTATGCACTGAAATTTTTACTAAGTGGAATGATCATAATCTTTTGATATTTCTAATACTCTTCTTATCTTAAGCATTGAGTTAGGTTCTGAAGACAATAATGAATGGACTGTTCAGGTGAGATTATTTTGAAGCTTATCATATTTGTTTAAATTTTATTTAAATAAATTGTTTTAGGAAAGAAGGAGATCAGATGACTACTCTATTCGATATTATCGACATGAGTACTGTCTGATTTCAAGGCGGGATTAGAAATATTATTTTGTGTATTATGATATCAGATGATTACTTTAGCATCATCTGATTTCATCCCCATATTGGGGTGGTGTTTGTGGTTGGGCATAGAAGTGTTTGATATTATTTTTGCTTTATTAGGCTATCCAGCGGCTGGTCTGGACTAATTTATGTTGTTTATCATTTTATGATTGCTATAGGTTGTGTATTTTTTAATTGAAAATTCTTCTTTGCTTAACACTTGATTTATTTTTATAATAATTGAATGAAAATCTGAGTTTGCTTGATAACCTTTTTCTTCACTTTGATTAGAGACTAACTCAGTCTTATTAGAGCTTTGCTTGCTTGGGATCTTGGATCATTTTCTCTCTTCTTGGGACGCTATCTTTCTTGTTGTGGTTCGTCTCTTTGAGGCGTTAGTTGCTTGTTTGGGGTTTTCCCTTTTTGCTTTAGGGCTTTGCCCTAGTTTATGGTTATGCTTGTTTGTTCTCTGTAAGAGTGAATTCATCTAAAGGTCCTGAGCATTGGAAAAGCTTTAAAATCCAAAAACATTAGAAATTTAAAACTCAAAAACATTTGAAAACTTTAAAAATATCAAAAACATTTGAAAAACATAAAAAACCTTTAAAAATCTAAAGTGTTGAGTGTTTCTTTTAGAAGCGTATTAGGCGAGTTCGATTTTCGAACTACGTTGGCTTGATCCTCTTCCACGAGGTACGTAGTGCAGCTTGGGATCTTCATCCCAAGTCCAGCCAAACCTTTGTAAATAAATCATTTAATCCTTTTAAAAATACCAAAAATCTTCCAAAACATTGTTTTTCGAAAAAATTCTTCCTCCAGAGTTAGGACTTTGTCTTAGATAGAGGGTTTTAGAGTTATGGTCTTGTCTTTGATTTGTTGTCTGTTTGTTGTGTGCTTGTTTGTGTTTGTTTTAGAGTTAGGGGTTTGTCCTAGAGTTATAGGAGCGCCTCCGTCCGGTCAGTTGGCAATTCACATCGCCGACTGATGACTAGGTCTAAGATGCGTTTGTGATCCCATTGTTTTCCTTAGGACACGCAGCCTAGTTACACATAGGTTGTAGGAACCACCTGCATTAGCTTAGGGCTAATCTGCATTTAGTTAGGGCATATAGGGTGTCCTAAAATCTACAATTCACTGGAATTTAAATAATCGTACAAGAAGCTTTAAGAACTAGTCCGGTCTTTTAGATCGAGTCTAGGATAGAGGTCTAGGTGTCTTAGACATCATAGCTTAGAATAGGTGCGAAGAACTACGTTGCCTTGATTCTCGTGGAGGCAGGGATACGTAGGCTTCTTTGGATGAACATCAGACCATCCGAGGACTCGGGCTAAATCGTTTAGAGTCTTAAGGTTCGTTGTGTTGTTGTGTTGTTGTGTTGTATATTGTGTTGTGTTTTCTTACTTTCTTGTGCAGACCCTATACCTGTAGCTATAGCATGCATGTGTTTGTCCACCAGAACTTAGACACCAGTTAGGTATGTCACTCATAACCTAGCAATATTTAGGTGGCACCTCTTTCATTTATTTTTTGTGTGCTTATTATTTCTATTCTCAGGAAATGCATGCTTAGATAGACGACTCCTGAGGATTATTCCCATTTCACATGATTTTTGCCCAAAACTCTTCGAGGTTAATAATAAATGGCATAAGAGACCAAGTGTTCGCACTCGGGCGAATTGGGGGCGCTCTTCGGACCTTCTCCATTCGTCATCAGGCACGGACCTTTTGTATCTCTGGTTATCCATTGCAAACAGAGCATTTGTTTTGGTTCCATGGCGCATCCATGGATGGCGACTCTCAGTTATTTTCAGATATATCTTGGTTTCGAGCCCTGGCTCCGGATCAGGATGTATCTCTTTCTTTTTATATCGCCACTCATGCTATGCTGTGAGGGTGGCATCCGTTTCGAGAGTTCCTTGGTAGAGCTCTCCTCCATTGTGGAGATCTTAGAGGATTGCTGTGGGGACCTCGCGTCCCTCGGCGCCGTCCTCGGATCGGGGTCCACAACCATAAATAGTATTAAACCGTAATTTTGAGATAATATAGGGAGTTATTTGATAAAACATCAATAACTCCCTCATTTTAAGTGCCAAAGTGGTGAAATTTTTACCATTCGGAGGTCGTCAAATTCTCTTTCCACAGAAAAAAAAACCTAATCAAACAAGTCAATGAGTTGAGAAAGATATCGTCACTTTACTGTAAACAGTATTAAACCGTAATTTTGAGATAATAAAAGGAGTTATTTGAGAAAACATCAATAACTCTCTCATTTTAAGTGCCAAAGTGGTGATATATGTACCATTCGGAGGTCGTCAAATTCTCTTTCCATAGAACAAAACCTGAGCAAAAAAGTCAATGGGTTGAGAGAGTTATGGTTTCTTTACCCTAAACAGTATTAAATCATAATTTTGGAATAATATAGGGAGTTGTCTGATAAAACATAAATAACTCTCTCTTTCAAAGTGCCAAAGTGGTGAAATTAATAACATTCGGAGGTCGTCAAATTCTCTTTCCACAGAAAAAAGCATCCTAAAAAAATTCAACGGCTTAAGAGTGTTATGGCCTCTTCACCCTAAACAATATTAAACCGTAATTTTGAGATAATATAGGGAGTTATTTGATAAAACATAAGTAACTCCCTCATTTTAATTGCTAAAGTCGAGAATTTTCTACCATTCGGAGGTCAACAAATTCTCTTTCCATAGAGAAAAACCTCATCAAAAAATACAATGGGTTCAGAGAGTTGTGGTCTCTTTACCCTAAACAATATTAAACCGCAATTTTGAGATAATATAGGGAGTTATTTGATAAAACATCAATAAGTCTCTCATTTTAAGTGCCAAACTAGTAAAATTTCTACCATTCGGAGGTCATCAAATTCTCTTTCCACCGAAAAAACCTCAAAAAAAAAATTCAATCGGTCGAGAGAGTTATGGTGTCTTTACCCTAAACAAAATTAAATCGTAATTTTGATATAATATAGGGAGTTATTTGATAAATCATCAATAACTCTCTCATTTTAAGTGCCAAAGTGATGAAATTTCTACCATTCGGAGGTCGTCAAATTCTCTTTCTACAGAAAAAAAAATCACATCGAAAAGTACATAAGGTTGAGAGAGTTATGGTCTCCTTACCCTAAATAGTATTAAATCGTAATTTTGAGATATTATAGGGAGTTATTTGATAAAACATTAATAACTCTCTCTTTCAAAGTGCCAAAGTGGTGAAATTACAACCATTCGGAGTTCGTCAAATTCTCTTTACATAAAAAAAACCTAATCAGAAAATTCGATGGGTTTAGAGAGTTATGGCATCTTTACACTAAAAAGTATTCCACCGTAATTTTGAGATAAGATAGGGAGTTATTTGATAAAACATCAATAACTCTCTTATTTTAAGTACTAATGTGGTGAAATTTCGACCATTTGGAGGTCGTCAAATTCTCTTTCCACAGAAAAAAACTTCCTAAAAAAATTCAATGGGTTGAAAGAGTTATTGCCTCTTTACCCAAAAAAGTATTAAACCGTAATTTTGAGATAATATAGGGAGTTATTTGATAAAACAACAATAACTCTCTCATTTTAAGTGCCAAAGTGGTGAAATTTCTACGATTCGGAGGTCGTCAAATTCTCTTTCCACAGAAAAAAATACTGATCAAAAAATTCAATGGGTTGAGAGAGTTACGGTCTCCTTACCCTAAAAGTACTAAACCGTAATTGTGAGATAATATAGAGAGTTATTTGATAAAAGATCAATAACTCTCTCATTCTAAGTGCCAAAGTGGTGAAGTTCCTACCATTCGGAGGTCGTCAAATTCTCTTTTCACAGAAAAAAAACGTCATCAAAAAATTCAATTGGTTGAGAGAGTTACGGTCTCCTTACCCTAAAAGCACTAAACCGTAATTGTGAGATAATATAGGGAGTTATTTGATAAAACATCAATAACTCTCTCATTCTAAGTGCCAAAGTAGTGAAATTTCTACCATTTGTAGGTCGTCAAATTCTCTTTCCACAGAAAACAACCTCATCAAAAAATTCAATGGGTTGAGAGAGTTATGGTCTCTTTATCCTAAACAGTTTTAAACCGTAATTTTGAGATAATATAGGGAGTTATTTCATAAAACATCAATAACTCTCTCATTTTAAGTGCCAAAGTGGTGAAATTCCTACCAATCGGAGGTCGTCAAATTCTCTTTTCCATAGAGAAAAACCTCATAAAAAATCCGTGGGTTGAGAGAGTTATGGTCACTTTACCCTAAAAAGTATTAAACAGTACTTTTGAGATAATATAGGGAGTTATTTCATAAAACATCAATAACTCTCTCATTTTAAGTGTAAAACTTGTAAAATATCTACCATTCGAAGTTCGTCAAATTCCATTTCCCCATAAATAAAACCACATCAAAAAATTTGATGGGTTGAGAAAGTTAGGGGCTCTTTATCTTAAACAGTTAAAAATAGTAATTTTGAGATAATATAGGGAGTTTTTTAATAAAACATCAGTAACTCTATTATTTTAAGTGCCAAACTGGTGAAATTTCTACCATTTGGAGGTTTTCAAATTCTTTTTCCACAGAAAAAAATCCTAGAAAAATTCATTGGGATGTGAGAGTTATGGCCTCTTTACCCTAAAAAGTATTAAACCGTAATTTTGAGATAATATAGAGAGTAATTTGATAAAACATCAATAACTCTCTCAATTTTTGTGCTAAAGTGGCAAAATTTCTACCATTCACAGGTAAACAAATTCTTTTTGCAAAGATAAAAACCTCATCAAAAAATTCAATAGGTTGAGAGAGTTATGGTGTCTTTACCCTAAACAATATGAAACCGTAATTTTGTGATAATATAGGGAGTTATTTGATAAAACATCAATAGCTTTCTCATTCTAAACGCCAAAGTGGTGAAATTAATACCATTCGGAGGTCGTCAAATTATCTTTCCACAGAAAAAAAACGTCATCAAAGAATTTAATGGGTTGAAAGAGTTATCGTCTCTTTACCCTAAAGAGTATTAAACCGTTATTTCGAGATAATATAAGGAGTTATTTGATAAAACATCAATAACTCTCTCATTTTAAGTGCCAAAGTGGTGAAATTTTTACCATTCGGAGGTTGTCAAATTCTCTTTCTATAGAAAAAAACCTCATCAAAAAATTCAATGAGAGGAGAGAGTTATTGTCCCTTTACCATAAACAGTATTAAATCGTAATTTTGAGATAATATAGGGAGTTATTTGAGAAAACATCAATAACTCTCTCATTTTAAGTGCCAAAGTGGTAAAATTTCTATCATTCGGAGATCGTCAAATTCTCTTCCAACAGAAACAAACCTCATCAAAAAATTCAATAGGTTGAGAGAGTTTTGGTCACTTTACCATAAACAGTATTAAACCGTAATTTTGAGATAATATAGGGAGTTATTTGATAAAACATAAAAAACTCTCTCATTTGAAGTGCTAAAGTGGTGAAATTTCTTCCATTCGGAAGTCGTCAAATTCGCTTTCCACGAAAAAAATCATCCTAAAAAATTCAATGGGTTGAGAGAGTTATGGCTTCTTTAACCTAAAAAGTTTTAAACCGTAATTTTGAGATAATATGGAGAGTTATTTTATTAACATCAGTAACTCTTTCATATTATGTGCCAAAGTGGGAAAATTTCTACATTTCGGAGGTCGTCAAATTCTCTTTCCGGAGAAAAAATTCTCATCAAAAAATTCAATAGGTTGAGAGAGTTATGGGCTCTTTACCTTAAAAAGTATTAAACCATAATTTTGAGATAATATAGGGAGTTATTTTTTAAAACATTAAAACTCTCTCATTTTAAGTGCCAAAGTGGTGAAATTCCTACCATTCGGAGGTCGTCAAATTCTCTTTACACAGAGAAAAACCTCATTAAAAAATCAGTGGGTTGAGAGAGTTATGGTATCTTTACCCTAAAAGTATTAAACCGTAATTTCGAGATAATATAGGGAGTTATTTCTTAAAACATCAATAACTCTCTCATTTTAAGTGTAAAACTTGTAAAATTTCTACCATTCGAAGGTCGTCAAATTTCCTTTCCCCAGAAATAAATTCACATCAAAAAATTCGATGGGTTGAGAAAGTTATGGTCTCTTTACCTTAAACAGTTAAAAATAGTAATTTTGAGATAATATAGGGAGTTTTTTAATAAAACATCAGTAACTCTATTATTTTAAGTGCCAAACTTGTGAAATTTCTACCATTTGGAGGTCGTCAAATTCTTTTTCCGTAGAAAAAAATCCTGGAAAAATTCATTAGGTTGTGAGAGTTATGGCCTCTTTACCCTAAAAAGTATTAAACCGTAATTTTTAGATAATATAGAGAGTTATTTGATAAAACATCAATAACTCTCTCAATTTAAGTGCCAAAGTGGGGAAATTTCTACCATTCACAAGTAAGCAAATTCTTTTTTCAAAGAAAAAGCATCATCAAAATATTCAATAGGTTGAGAGAGTTATGGTCTCTTTACCCTAAACAGTATGAAACCGTAATTTTGAGATAATATAGGGAGTTATTTGATAAAACATCAATAACTCTCTCATTCTAATTGCCAAAGTGGTGAAATAAATACCATTCGGAGGTCGTCAAATTCTCTTTACACGGAAAAAATCGTCATCAAAGAATTCAATGGGCTGAGAGAGTTATCGTCACTTTACGATAAAGAGTATTAAACCATTATTTCTAGATAATATAGGGAATTATTTGATAAAACATCAATAACTCTCTAATTTTAAGTGCCAAAGTGGTGAAATTTCTACCATTCGGAGGTCGTCAAATTCTCTTTCTATAGAAAAAAAACCTCATAAAAAAATTCAATGGGTTGAGAGTGTTATGGTCTCTTTACCATAAACAGTATTAAATCGTAATTTTGAGATAATATAGGGAGTTATTTGAGAAAACATCAATAACTCTCTCATTTTCAGTGCCAAAGTGGTAAAATTTCTACCATTCGGAGATCGTCAAATTCTCTTTTTACAGGAAAAAACCTCATTAAAAAATTCAATGGGTTGAGAGAGTTTTGGTCACTTACCATAAACAGTATTAAACCGTAATTTTGAGATAATATAGGGAGTTATTTGATAAAAATCAATAACTCTCTCATTTTGAGTGCCAAAGTGGTGAAATTTCTACCATTCAGAGGTCGTCAAATTCGCTTTCCACGGAAAAAATCATCCTAAAAACTTCAATGGGTTGAGAGAGTTATGGCTTCTTTAACCTAAAAAGTTTTAAATCGTAATTTTGAGATAATATGGGGAGTTATTTTATGAACAACAGTAACTCTTTCATATTATGTGCCAAAGTGGGAAAATTTCTACAATTCGGAGGTCGTCAAATTCTCTTCCCACAAAAAAAGCCTCATCAAAAAATTCAATGGGTTCAGAGAGTTATCGTCTCTTTTCCCTAAACAGTATTAAACCGTAATTTTGAGATAATATT
Organism: Tasmannia lanceolata; assembly: GCF_043159265.1. Taxonomy (NCBI): domain Eukaryota; kingdom Viridiplantae; phylum Streptophyta; class Magnoliopsida; order Canellales; family Winteraceae; genus Tasmannia; species Tasmannia lanceolata. The sequence continues at coordinate 25,884,855 of NW_027518721.1, read as the reverse complement.
GGGAGTTATTTGATAAAACATCAGTAACTCTCTCATTTTAAGTGCCAAAGTGGTGAAATTTCTACCATTCGGAGGTCGTCAAATTCGCTTTTCACAGAAAAAAAAAAACATCCTAAAAAACTTCAATGGGTTGAGAGAGTTATGGCCTATTTACCCTAAAAAGTATAAAACCGTAATTTTGAGATAATATAGGAAATTATTTGATAATAATTCAGTAACTCTTTCCTTTTAAGTGCCAAAGTGGGAAAATTTCTACCATTCGGAGGTCATCAAATTCTCTTTACATTGAAAAAAACCACAAGAAAAAATTCAATGGGTTGAGGGAGTAATGGTCTCCTTACCCTAAACAGTATTAAACCGTAATTTTGGGATATTATTGAGAGTTATTTGATAAAACATCAGCAACTCTCTCATTTTTAGTGCTAAAGTGGTAAAATTTATATCATTCGGAGGTCGTCAAAGTCTCTTTACATAGAAAAAAAACCTCATCAAAAAATACAATGGGTTGAGAGAGTTATGGTCATTTTACCCTAAACAATATTAAACCGTAATTTTGAGATAATATAGGGAGTTATTTGATAAAACATCAATAACTCTCTCATTTTAAGTGCCGAAGGGGTGAAATTTCTGTCATTGGAAGGTCGTCAAATTCTCTTTCGACATAAAAAAACCTAATAAAAAAATTCAATGAGTTGAGGGGGTTATCGTCTCTTTGCCCTAAATAGTATTAAACCGTAATTTTGAGATAATATAGGGAGTTATTTGATCAAACATCAATATCTCTCATTTTAAGTGCCAAACTGGTTAAATTTCTACCATTCGGAGGTCGTCAAAGTCTCTTTCCATAGAGAAAATTTGCATTCATAGAAAAAATTCGCATCAAATACTTCAATGGGTTAAGAGAGTTATAGTCTCTTTACCCTCAACAGTATTAAACCGTAATTTTAAGATAATATAGGGTGTTATTTGATAAAACACCAATAACTCAATTATTTTAAGTGCAAAACTGGTAAAATTTCTACCATTCGAAGGTCGTCAAATTACCTATCCCAGAAAAAAAAAACCTCATCAAAAAATTCGCTGGGTTGAGACAGTTATGGTCTCTTTACCCTGAATAGTATTAAACCATAATTTTGAGATAATATTGGGAGTTATTTTATAAAAGATCAATAACTCTCTCATTTTAAGTATCAAACTAGTGAAATTTCTACCATTTGGAGGTCGTCAATTTCTCTTTGTAGAGAAAAAACATTATAAAAAATTCAATGGGTTGAGAGAGTTATGGCCTCTTTACCCTAAAAAGTATTATACCGTAATTTTGAGATAATATAGGGAGTTATTTGAAAAAACATCAGTAACTCTCTCATTTTAAGTGCTAAAGTGGGGAAATTTCTACAATTCGGATGTCGTCAAATTCTCTTTCAATAGAAAAAACCTCATCAAAAATTTCAGTGGGTTGAGAGAGTTATGGTCTCTTTACCCTAAAAGTATTAAACCGTAACTCTGAGATAATATAGGGAGTTATTTTATAAAACATCAGTAACTCTCTCATTGTAAGTGCCAAAGTGGTGAAATTTCTACCATTTGGAGGTCGTCAAATTCTCTTTCCGTAGAAAAAAATCTCATCAAGGAATTCATTAGGTTGAGGGAAGTATGGTCTCCTTACCCTAAATAGTATTAAACCGTAATTTTGAGTTAAAATAAACAAGGTAAAATTTTACAAGGGTTTGCAATTTAATGCAACTTTTTATAATTGCTTGTTTTAACAAAGCAGGCTGATCAAATGCGTACAGACCACCACATGGGCCCTTGTTACAAACAAATAAAAACCTCTGACAATGACATTGCAAAATTATTGGAGTCATGCCTCCACGAGAAAAAGGGACCGGTCTATTGTTTTCAATTAACAGAGAAGAGAGCTTCAACTATAAATAAATGGACTGCACTGCACTGCACTGCACTGCACTGATCAGTGATCACATACTACCAAACGGTTGAGATTAATTGAAAGTGAAATATCTAGTAATAAAAATAAAGACCAACGTGACAGCTCAATTTCATCATCACAGGGATGCAAATTGCTCCATGTGCTGATATGTTTTTCGCTTCTGAAAAACACCTTTTCTGATAGAGTTTTTCAAATGGGACGGAGGGAGTATTATTGCAGTAATCCCCACGAGAAACCTGCCCAATTATCATATGGACGAAATTGTCTCCATGTGTGGACATGTTTTCCATGAAGTGTCCAATTGTTACCTATGAGAATTAATTTCTTATTGGGACCTGCCCAATCATCAATGCTTCCCATAGGTGTTGCTTACAATAGATGGGGTGACGATATTTTCACCCATCTGCAGTAGTCATTCGCCGCCTTACAACGTGAACAGGGGGCAACTTTTATGCTTTTTGAGGTCAAATCACGTTAACAGTGGACGAATGTGTACTGCAGATGGGTGAAAACATCATCTCCCTATATTTGTAGTATCATGTAACTTTACAGTTCAATCCCCAAAACCCTCTGACAATGACATTGCAAAATTGGGCAAAATATTCAATGGTCCATGGTTCTACGTGGCACTCCAAACGGTTGAGATTCAATAAAAGTGAAATATCTTCTAGCAATAAAAATAAAGAAGACAGTGTCACGTGGTGGGACCACTCAAATATTTGCTCGTGATTCAGCAAATTTCTCTGCAATGATTCCTTCTCATAATTTCATTGCTCAATTGGTCACATTGGGTGATGTGAAGCAAATGTGCCCCTATGTTTTGGATGATGAACTGTCCGATTGTGTTGGTACAAAACTCTTCCATTTTGTGATAGTGCCCCAGAAACCAATCCGAATTGAATTCTTAATCCACTTGCAGGAATATGAGCGTCTCTCGGAGATCAAATGGGTCTTTGTTACTACATACTAGCAAAAACATCTCATAATGACATTGCAAAATTATTGGAGTCATGGCCACACGAGAAAAGGGATGGATCCTTTGTTTTTTTTTTTTTCAATTAACAAACAAGAGACCTTTCCTTGTTAGAGCTTCAACTATAAAAAAATGTGCTCCACTGATTAGTGATCACTATTTTCGAAATATATTTTCGGGTGGGGGAGGCATGACTCCAATAATTTTGCAATGTCATTGCCAGATGTTTTTGTTTTTGCCTCCGCCCCTGGTAACAAGGGCCCATGTGATTATGACCATTTGGGACCAATGAGATATCTAATCTTCATTCAAATCTATAATTTGGCCCATCTCCAAATTGCATGTGACCATTTGGGACCAATGAGATTACGAGAAGGAATCATTGCGATCAATTGGCTGAATCAAGACAAACAATTTGCATCGATATAATAAGGGATTTGCTGAGGACCATCCCGCATTTCTCAGTTGGTCTATCACAGGACAGACCAACCACCCAGGCTCACTTTTCAGCAGCTTTTCCCTCTGACAATGACATTGCAAAATTATTGGACTCATGTCCCCACGTGAAAATCGCGGATGGGTCCTTTGTTCTCAGTTAACAGAGCGAATTGTGTGGTCCTTTGATTGGTTCTTTGATTATTTTTCTAAAGAAAGTTAGGTGTGACTTGCTATAGAAAGTTAAAAAACCATTTCACTTTTTTCCAAAACCACTCTACCTTTTTTCAAAACCAGATTTTCTTTCGAGTCAAAGTTTACACTCAAATGATATCATTTTTTTCCATTGGTAAAATAATGTATACTTTTATTGTTTCTATTTACCTCTATACCGTAACAAAAAAGTGGTAGTATCTTACTCCCACTTTGTAATACTCCCACTTTGTTAAGCGGGTGTATTGGACATCGACCCCGTGATGATGGCCCAGGACCACTGACAAATTAATTCCTTCTCATTGTTTCATTGCTCCCGTGGTGGTGACAGCTCAATTTCATTATCATAGGGATGCAAATTGCTCCATGTGCCCCTATGTTTTCCCTCCTCATAAAACTTTTCAAATGGGACAGAGGGAGTATTATTGGAGTCATCCCCACGAGAAACCTGCCCAATTATCATAAAAAGGATGAAATTTGTTCAATGTGTGGACATGTTTTCCATGACCTGTCCGATTGTGACCAATAAGAATTGATTTCTTATTCGTACCTGCCCAATTATCAATGCTTCCCATAGGTGTTGCTGACAATAGCTCAGTGATATATTTGGAGAATCATGTAACTTTATATTTCAATCGCAAAACCCTCTGACAATAACATTCCGGGCAAAATATTAAATGGTCCTGCCCCAAAGTTCTACGTGGCACTCCAAACAGTTGAGATTCATTGAAAGTAAAATATCTTCTAAGACTGTGTCACGTGGTGGGACTACTGAAATATTTTCAAAAGATTTCAACACGTGACAGTAAAGTCGTCAGAAAAATAATCAAAGGACCACACAATTCGCTCTGTTAACAAAGGGCACATCCACGATTTTCTCGTGGGGGCATGAGTCCAGTACTTTTGCAATGTCATTGTCAGAGGAGATGATTGCAGAGCAATTTGGTGAATCACGACAAGCAGCCGTTTGGTAGTATGTGATGGCTGATCAGTGCAGTGCATTTATTTAAAGTTGAAAACAAAGGACCTATCCACGATTTTCTCGCGGCGGGTGGGGGAGGCATGACTCCAGTAATTTTGCAATTTCATTGTCCGATGTTTTTGTTCGTTTGTAACAAGGGCCCATGTGATTATGACCATTTGGGACCAATGAGATATCTGACCTCCATTCAAATCTTTAACCTGGCCCATCTCCAAATTGCATGTGACCATTTGGGACCAATGAGATTACAAGAAGGAATCATTGCAGATCAATTTGTATGGATATAATAAGGGATTTGCTAAGGACCATCCCGCATTTCCCAGTTGGTCTGTCGCATTACAGACCAGCCACCCAGCCTTTGCAGACAAAAGCTGTTGAAAAGTGAGCCTGGGTGGTTGGTCTGTCCTGTGATAGACCAACTTCAAAATGCCTTTTATCTGGTCGTACATGGAAAACATACCCACAAATGGAGAAATTGTTTCTCGTGGGGATGACTCCAATAATACACTCTGTCTCATTTGAAACGTTTTATGAGAAGCGAAAACATATCGTCACATGGAGCAATTTGCATCCCTATGATAATGAAATTGAGCTGTCACGTCACCCAATGTGACCACGGGAGCAATGAACCAATGACAAGAAATCATTGCATAGGTTCCCCCAAACATAGGTTCGCCCCGTTAATCAATGCCATTTTTTTTGTATATTTTTAAGTGTTTTTGTTTTAGGAAACTACTAGAAACTCTGTGGATCGGCTACAAGATTCCCCCAAACATAGACTTAGCTTGTCTTTTCCTTTTAATTAGCTTCTGAGAGAATTTTGGGAACTATAATAACCTTTTGACAGATGTTGAAATAATAAAGACAAGCTGAGTGAGTGAGTGTATGCAATTATCAAAAAATCGTAGTGCCAACATCGGTAGCCAAAATAAATTGCATTTTATTATTAAAAGTATGTTATGGCCCGCACCATACGTTGATCCAAACCATCCATTAGATGGGGCACACCCTAAATAGGTTGTGCCCCAAAAATCATTTCCATAGGTTGATCCTAACCCTCCGATCTATAGAGGAATAGGATCATTCAGTACCTCTACAGATCGGAGAGTTAGGATCAACCTAAGGAAATGATTTTTTGGGCGCAACCTATTTAGGATGTGCACCATCTAATGGACGGTTTGGATCATCCTATGGTGCGGGCCATACCTTACTTTTAATAAAGTCAGGAGTGCGATCATCAGAATACAGTAGTGCTCATAACATTTCTCAAAATTAATGATCCAAAATGGGGTTTGGATGTTGGGTACTCTAAGTGGCAGGCTATAATACCACTTGATCTAAAATTGAAGTTGGATCGAATCCAATTAGCAATGTGCGGAAATCCCATCATCCAACAACAGCTATTGTCGGTCCAATGGGTCCATCCATCCATCGTGCACACACAAATCCCGAATATGGATCTGCCCTCTCTTATTAAATCTTCAAGTAAAAAAACACTGCAAACAAGTGAAATCTGGACGTACGTTGCTGCCCAGCATTTCAATCAATATATAAAGAAGAGAAGACAAACTCCTTATACCAATCTCTTGCTAATTTAATTAACAGCTAGCGTATCGATTGTTAGTTTATAACATTTTTGTATATCGAAATTGGATCAAGTTGATTAGGGACACCCAGCATTAGTGTATCAATGACTAAAGAGGGGATGATGTTGGGGCGGGGCGGGGCGGGGCGGGGATTTTATCCCCGAAGGATGCGAGGAGGGGAAGGGGATTAGATATTCCCCGCGGGAAGGGGAAGGGGATTCCCCACCATCCCCGCAGAGGGGAGGGGAAGGGGAGGGGGGAAATTCCCCGCAGAGGGGAAGGGGTAGGGGACCCCAACATCCGGCCCCGACCCGCCCCGTTGCCAGCCCTAGTTAGCTGAGTGCTACTGTTTTGGGCTTCAAGGATATAATAATTATTTTTAATTGTTTTCAGGATATAAAATTTACCGAGTTAATATTTTAGATATAATTATAATTTTTAGGGGGATTTTGGTAATTTTCCCAAAAGAAAATGTTATTTTTATTCAGTTTTTCTAATAAGGATTATCCCTGCTCATACTATCAAACGGTTGAGATCATTGAAAGTGAAATATCTAGTAATAAAAATAAAGAACAAATATATATTATATTAAATCCAACTAACAAGACAGTGCCACGTGATGGCCAGGCCACTGACAAATTAATTCCTTCTCATTGTTTCATTGCTCCCGTGGTGGTGACAGCTCAATTTCATTATCACAGGGATGCAAATTTGCTCCATATGCCCGTATGTTTTCCCTTCTGATAAAACTTTTCAAATGGGACAGAGGGAGTATTATTGGAGTCATCCCCACGAGAAACCTGCCCAATTATCATAATAAGGATGAAATTTGTTCAATGTGTGGACATGTTTTCCATGAACTGTCCGATTGTGACCAATCAGAATTGATTTCTTATTCGTACCTGCCCAATTATCAATGCTTCCCATAGGTGTTGCTGACAATAGCTCAGTGATACAAAAACACCCCCTCATCCACGTCATATCAGCAAAAAGTCCCATTTTGTAAGTTATTTGCTCTGTTTTTAAAATTATTTCTGGAATTATTTTTCTTTAAAAGTAAATCATTTTTATTGATACGTGTATGTTTCTTTTGTTATCCATTATCATTACTATATTCAATGCTTCCCATAGGTGTTGCTTTCAATTATAGAAAGGGATTTGCTAAGGACCATGGCAGATGGTCTGTCGCAGGACAGACCATACACCCAGCCTTTGAAGACAAAAGCTGCTGAAATTGCTTGTCTTATTCAACAAATTTCTCTGCAATGATTCATTCTCATTATTTTGTTAGTCCCAAATGATCACATGCAATTTGGAATGGGCACATTAAAGATTTGAATGAAAGTCAGATGTCTCTAATTATACATCGGTCCTTGTGAGAATTACATTGAAAATTTATTGGAGTAATGCCCCCACGAGAAAATCGTGGATGGGTCCTTTCTTTTCAATAAACAGAGAATAAGCTTCGACTATAAATAAATGCACCCGCAGATTTCTCTAATACAATATTTCTAATCTCTCTCTCTATTCTCTCCAGTCTCTTATAATCTCTTGTTCGGCTAAAAACAATGGAGAGTTCTCTGGTAGTTTTAGCCTTTGCATTGCTAGTTGCATTGGCCTTTGTCTCAAAGAAATTCGTTGATAGAAATCCGAAAAAAAGAGGTATTCCTGGTCCAAGACCATGGCCTATTATTGGCAATTTACACCAGCTTGGTCCTCTCCCACATCTAAATCTTCACTTGTTAGCCAAACAATTTGGAGAAATTATGCAGCTGAAATATGGTCTGAAAACAGTTGTGGTTGCTTCAACCCCCAAAATGGCAGAAGAATTCTTAAAGATACATGATACTTCATTTGCCTCTAGGCCTGCTCTTGCTTCTGGCAAATACACTGGTTACAATTACCAAGACATGACATGGGCACCTTATGGACCACAGTGGCGAAGAGCACGCAAAGTTTACCTAACAGAGTTGTTCAATTCGAAAAGCCTTGAATCCTTTGAATATATTCGTGAAGAGGAAAGGCGTACTTTCTTTTCTCGACTTTACGCACAGAGAGGAAATTCAGTGGTGATAAAAGACCATATAAAAACTTATACTCTCTCCAGCATTAGCAGGGTGGTATTCAGCGACAATTACTTCAGTGACTCTAAAAGAGACACTTCAATTGTGTCAATTAAAGAATTTCATGAGATGATAGATGAGTGGATGGTGCTTAATGGTGTCCTCAATATTGGGGACTGGATACCTTTTCTGCGTTTCTTTGACCTGCAGGGATATGTTAAGCGAATGAAGATTTTGAACGACAAGTTTGAAATTTTTCACAACTATGTTATTGCTGATCACAAGGCCAAGAAGGAAGCAGACAAGAATTTTGTTCCTAAAGACATGCTCGATATATTGCTGCAGCTGACTGAGGAGGGTACTGATCCTGAGATTAAGCTCACGATGGAAGCTGTCAAGGCGTTAGTCCATGTAAATATTATTTTCTCTTTAATCTTTAATTTCTCTGTTAGGAGTAGTTTTTTTTTTTTTTTTTTCTTTTTTAAGAAGCAAAATTTTCATTTTTACTTTAATATAGTAAGTACTCTTAAACAGACAGAATATGCATAGAAACCAACCTTCGAATTAATGGTACTAATTCTAATTATATATTTCTTGCTGTCCTAAATTAGGACCTAATGCCTGGTGGCACAGACACATCTGGAGTCACAATCGAATGGGCCATTCATGAACTTCTTACAAACCCACACGTAATGAAGAAGGCAAGGGAAGAGCTTGACAGAGTAATTGGTCAAGAAAGATGGGTGCAAGAAGATGATTACCCACAATTGCCTTACATAGAGGCCATTATTAAGGAGACACTAAGGTTACATCCACTGTCACCATTGCTAGCGCCACATTTCGCAATTGAGGATTGCAATGTAGCAGGTTATGACATACCTAAAGGAACAACTGTCCTGATAAATACATGGAGCATAGGGAGGCATCCCGATTATTGGGATGAACCTTATGAATTCAAGCCAGAAAGGTTTTTGCAAGGCAAGGAAATTCCTATGTTGGGACAGGATTTCTCCCTGTTGCCATTTGGCTCGGGACGAAGAAGGTGCCCTGGCTACAACCTCGGACTTAAGATTGTTCGAACAACAGTTTCCAACTTGTTGCATGGCTTCAACTGGAAATTCCCTGAGGGTATGAAACCTGAAGATATATGCATGGTGGAACGCTATGGTCTGACTACGTGTCCTGAAGTCGCCGCTATCATGATCCCGGAACCTCGACTTCCAATCCACCTTTATCAGTGACCAGCACCATGCGGACGTTTATTTGGATCGATATTTGCTTTATTGATCAATGTTGTTAGTGTGTCCAGTACTGTTATATTGATGTATTTTTTGTGATTCTATGGTTTTGTTGTTTTTATTTGGAACTTATTAATTACTAGTAAAAATGCATGTGCCTTGCACGTGCGACTAAGGTATTTAGTTCATAAAACTGCAAAATCCATGTTTATTTATGACTAAGGTATTTAGTACATAAAACTACAAAATCCATGTTTATTTAGCTGGGATGGCCAATCACCTTGTGAAGACATAGGAGATGGATACATTCATAAGATGTTCTTGCAAATCTTGTCCAAATGCAATGCAAGTCCACAATTAGCCAATGTATTATGCATTCTCCAAAGGCAAGAGGGTCCACAAAATATAAACTAAAGCTTCCTAAGAAGGTCAAAGTTTCGATATTCAATAGTCCGATGGTCACTGAACATATAGTTCAATAGTTCCACAAATTACAATATTCAATGATTCAATGACACAATGACTCAATGTGAGTTCCATCGTCCGAAACACAAGATCCAATACAAAATTACAAGTTACACTCGGGAGTAATCAAATAGCGATGTCAAATTTACTGAGATGCAATAGGTTACGAAGTCACATGCTGATGGAAAGTAACAGTTTCAAATGGTTTCAGAATATAACCCATTAGAATAACCAATATTACTCACCTCGATCGGAATCTGATGATGTCCTTCGATCGACATTTCAATCACCTACATATGAGGTTCATATGATTTAATATCATCATTATCTTTAGATGGGTAAAATCTATAGACACCGCACTTCTTTGGTCTCCCTGAAAGGGTTTAGGATTTCAAAACCAATGATACAGACAATTGGGAAGCCAAAAATAAAATTCCCAAAAGATCCTGCTTGGATGCCCAACTAACACTTCGGACGTCCAAAGCCCCACCTTTGGGTGCCCGGCAAACTCTTCGGGCGTCCGAAGACCACCCTGTCATAAAAATCCAAAAAACAGTGCTCTCTGGTAACTTTTCCTACTCGGACGCTCGGACCACTTTTCGAGCATCCGAAGACGACTTTTCCTTCTCGGATGCCCAAACCAATCTTGCGCGTCCGAAGACCACTTTTCGAGCATCCAAAGACCCCTTTGGACGTCCGAAGACACGAAACTAGGTTTTAACTTTAATTACAGAATTTTACCCGAAAACAATAAAACTTCAAAAATTCTTAACTTCTCCAATGAACTTCGAATCGTGCGAGGTTGGATCCTATGAAGTCCTTCAAGTGTGAGGAATTCATTAAACCCAATCTTACACTCATATATGAACTCCTTTCAGTGGCAAAGATTAGATTCTTAACTTCAATGATTATTATTATTAAAACCAAAAGAATTCTCCCAGAAGATTATAGATCGGACGTAAGGTTCATCACGATCTATTTCTCAACCCAATCTCCTCTTTTAAGGATCACAAAATTTAATTTATTTCCCTTAAATCACAATAATAATTTAGGGTCACTTTTCTTACCTTAATTTGCCACAGAAACTTCTTGATCTTGATCTTCTTCTCCTTCCACAAAACTTTCTCTCTCAAGGTTGCAAAAAAGATTGAGGTTTAATTTAGTTTCCTAATCTCCTCAAAAGATCTATTTAAAGGCTTATAAAGAGAGCCCTAAACAAAATTAACTCTTCGAGACCCAAACTCCCCTCACTTAGGAGAGGGGACGAAAACTGTGAGGGGGGTATTTACAGAATATTACATTCTACCCTCCTTACAATAATTTTGTCCTCTAAATTTACTTATGGTGTACCTGAATCATCAAATACGAATGGATACTTGGTCTTCATCTTTTCTTCTAATTCCGAAGTAGCTTCACGCTCTGAATGATTCTGCCATTGAACTTTCACATAAGGGATGGTACGCCTTCTTAACACTTGATCCTTTCGGTCTATAATCCGAATAGGTCGCTCTTCATAAGATAGATCTTCCTTCAATTTCACTTGCGGCAACTCAACAATATGATTAGGGTCCGATACAAACTTCCGAAGCATAGACACATGGAACACATTATGGACATTTGCTAAAGAAAGAGGTAATGTTAGTGAAATGCAAGTGTGACAACCCAAGGGGGGGGTGAATTGGTTATTTAAAAAATCTTGACTTAATTAGGTGGATTATTAAAGTTGATTTACTAATTAAGCAATTATTAGTCTAACCCTTGTTCAAATAAGCATAATAATGAAAGCTAGGGTTATACATTTCTTTATCATACATTCACTAACCCTTGTTCAATTAAAATATAAATACGAGTTAGGGTTAAAGTTTACCAATCACCACAAGTGCAAGAGAAGGAGAAGAAGAGGCATCCACAAGGAACACAAGATTTATAGTGGTTCGGTCTATCACAAGACCTACTCCACTCTTCCAAGTTTATCTCCTTGGGTTTCTCCACTAAAAATGAGGTTCTTCAATGGCAAACCTCCAAGTCATACAAACACCTTTTCCAATCTCCAAAGGGGACAAACCCTTTCTGCACGAAGCCTTGTGAGGGGACACTCCTTCTTACACCAGATTCTCCTTTCTTACCGGGCCGAATCGGAGACCCTCAATACAACGAAGAACTAAAAATAAGAACTCTCTTTGCCTCTAGATAGGCAGATTACAAACAATGTAGCACACAAACTCTCTAAAGATAGAAAATGTAAAAGCCTAATGGAGATCCTCCTGATAGGATGTAAAAATACAAGTTCAAAGAGGTTAAACTTTTAATATGAAAGTTTTAGCTCAAAGGAATGGGATTTAATCTTTCAAAATGTTCAAAAGCATGATTACAAAGGTTTGGATAGTGTACATATAGCCCTTGAAGAAATATGATCGTTTGGAGTTAAAACTGTAAAACACTGGGTTGAAAAAGTCAAACCCCGAAAGCCTCAACAGCTAGTTTTTCAGGTTGCGGCGGTCGACCGAGGTACGGCGGTCGCCCGCCCTTATCGGGATCTCTTTTTATTTTCAAAAATCAAACCACCGTGGTCGACTAGCCCATGGCAGTCGCCCGTCCTAGACCATGTTAAAATGTTTATGTTTCAACAAAAATATTTCCGCGGTTGCCCTGCTTACCCTGGTTGACCGGCCCGCTATTGGAATGCAAGTGTTGAATTTCCAGCACTGCTTCTGCGGTCTCCTGGGACACCCCTGGTTGACCGGTCCTGTTTGGAAATCCATTTTAACATATGAAAATCAGAAATTTTGGGCCATGGTCTTTGGGTTTTAGTCTTAGGTTTTCAAACACATTTTTGGGTATGTTAATGGTTTCCAAAGATATAAAAAGTTAAGTATGAAAACCATTTGAAAACCTATGGAAAGTGCATGTAACATAAAATCAAGATGACTCCAAAATACATTCTAAAAGTGTATACCATTGAGTCTTATTGGAATGTCTTGGCTTCTTGGCACTTTCTTGGACTCCTTCACTTGTGAGTGAACTTCTTGAACTTGGTTTAGCTCTTGTGACTTCCTCCAATCTTCAAAACATGTGGAAAGGTATATGAGGTGTCACCAAAGGCATGTTCAACTCCAAGCTTCTTCTTGACACTTGTTAGGCATGCTTGTGGGATCTTCATCTTGAGCTTCCTTAACTCGAACATCTTCAAATAATAATATCTTCACTATGACTGCAAGCTCTTGATCATTGTGTGTGTGGATCTGTAAGGCATGTTTTGTGTTGAGTTGTGTAATGGCGATATGACATATAAAATTCCTGTATAGAGCACAACATCTCAAGGCAACACATTAGTCCATTAATGCTAATCAATTTGGGTCTGCTATCATCAAAACAATAAAGAAAGGTGAATGATTGAACCCATGGGAACCCTTGGGCTTACAGCTAGTCTGTAAGCAACTGGCCCAACTTTCTCCAAAATCTCGAAGGGTCTAATATATCTAGGAGTAAGCTTCCTTAGATTCTGAATCGCATCATGCCTATAGTGGGTGACACATTCAAAGAGACATTTTATTTAATGATGGTAAAGATATGCTTTAAATAACCAAAGATATCAGCTCCAAATACATAACTTCAGTTCACAAACATGGCTTTTAAAATAAATTTTATATGTAGGAAAAACTCCTACACAAACTCACAAGTTACGTACCAACAATTCGAACAACCAATTCCCTTGCAAACCTCCAAGTTCAACCTTCCAAATCACCTATAATACAAGTAATATATAATTTAGAAGGTTTGTAAACTTTTAGAGTATATTTTTAGGTTTAATCCCGCTAGAAAGGTGCTGCCCGATTTTCAAACACGTTTTTGGACATACTAGACACTCGGCAATATTCATATGAAATCCAAAAATTATGAAACCAAAGCCATTTGAAAGAAGACTCAAAAATCTATAATTTCATAGAACACATCAAAAACTAAATCAGATAATAAGATCTTCGTTTTTAAGTCGTAACAGAACTCGGACCCAGATTTCAGGCAAATTAGATGCATTGTATGAAAATATTCATAAAATAATCATCTGAAATCCAAAAATTACAAAACCAAAGCCATTTGAAAGAAGACTCAAAAATCTATAATTGCATAGAACACATCAAAAACTAAATCAGATAATATGACCTTCGTTTTTAAGTAGTAATAGAACTTGGACCCAGATTTCAGGCATATTAGACGCATTGTACGAGAATATTCATGAAATAATCATCTAAAAAATAAAAATTCCGAAACCAAAGCCATTTGAAAGAAGAGTCGAAAGTCTAAAGTTTTACAGAACACATCAAAACCTAAATCAGATCATAGGACCTTCGTTTTTAAGTCATAACAGAACTCGGACCCAGATCTCAAGCAGATTAATATAAACTAACATTAGGTGTTTTGAAAATCCATGATTTCTCCCAATCTAACCACGATCTAAGAATAAATCTTATTTTTCTCTATTTATTTAATCATAACTACAGATTTGAAGTAAATTAAGATCCAAACAAGAAAATTACTTTAATTCACATACCTTTTGGGGAAGAACAATTTCTCTCTCTTCAAAACTCTACGTTCCAAAGTTTTCTTCTTTAGGATAGAGTTTTGCACGTTTTGTGTTTAATATGAGTTTATGGATTTCATTTAAGAGTCCCACATTTCCTAAATTTAGTGTATCCTAATCTTATTGGACTATGAAGTTTTTGCCTCTATCAAGTTTTCTAATAAAAGACTTTCTTTAAAAAAGGACTCTTGTCATTTTTTCAACTTGGGACAAAAAAGTCCCCATCCCAACTACTTGGATGGATATTATATTTTTTTAAAGAACATAACAAAAAAAATTGGGACGTTTCATTCTCCCCCCTTAAAATAATTTCTTCCTCAAAATTTACACACCTTGTGTCCTATCTCTCAGAACAATTTTTTTTATATATTGATTCTCGACATATAAAAGAATTTTTTTTCACAACTAGACCGTTCTTCCTCCCGCTTCGTCATTACAGACATTATAACCTTCTACCCCACTACTCATTGATGTGCTCACCAAAAATAACTTTACTCGTCCAAGTTTATTACATTCTTAGGGAGACACCATGCACACAACTTGAGGACTCGATTCGTAATCCTCTCACCTCCAATCAGTGTATTCTTATAAGTTTTTATTTTAAGGGAATTCGAAGTAAGTCACGTGTAGCAGCCAAAATCCACAAGAAATGATACCGGTCAATATCCCAATGGCAACATATGGAACGATCCAGGGTCTTGCAAAAACAATATTCCGGCCAACCACAAGTACAAGAGGGAAGCAAAACGAGCAACCACAAGAAAACAAGGGTATCCGTGGCTCACTACAATAGGCCACATCCACAGACAGAAATACACAATCTACTGTTGAGAGCCAATTGTACAATGTTGCTCCCACCGGTAAAAGTCACCAAAAACCCTTCTCTCTATCCCTCAGTATAGCCATAACATAACCTCCAAGCCACTATACCGAGTACAAGGATAAACCTTTCCTTCAAGAAGTAGTTGGAAATCCTCAAACATAATTCTCGCTACAGTAAAAGTCAAAGTCAAATGGAGAAGAAGCTGAGAAGAAGAAAAACATTTGCTTTTACTGCACCAACGAAAGCACTCCTAAAGTACCACATGAACTCTCTTTTCTTGCCAAGTCTTTCTCCCCAAAGTTTCTCCTTTCCTTCTTTCCAAACTATCTCTTACTTGCCCGTACAATTAGTATATCAAGAGGAATAAAACATACCAATTTAAGTACCAAGCGGGACTCTCTCAAAAGTAAAATCGGTGATTTTGTATTACCAACTCAACATCACGTCTTATGTACAAATCTAGGGGAAGTTTAAAAGAGTACATTAAAGTGGATTTAATAATTTATGCGTGGGAATAAATTTCACTCGGGAGTACACCTAGTAAACGCCATACAATGCCATCTATCATGTTGAGTTAATGGGTAAACACGACCTTTTATGCAAGGTCTGACACTCCACGAAGTTACAAACACAATATCTTTTCTCTCTCAGAGCGATTTCCAAACAGGGTGCGCCTTGTCAATTAAAACCTTCTCGATCATTTACAGGTGAAAACGACGCTTGGCGCAAGGAGCTAATGCCACCGAACTTCCGTTACGCTACTCTGATCAAAAGAACATTCTTCACAATTCCTTATTGATAAACAACATGGATAAGAAGATAATATCACATATCTCCAAGAAAATCCATTCTCAAATTCCAAGTTTCGTCCCTTGAACTCACAAATTACTTTTACTTCCCATTGGTACAATTACCTCACTTGCCAAACCAAGTGCTTCTGGTGCACACGAGTCCACCAATCGATTCTCAAATTCCAAGTTTCGTTCCTTGGACTCACAAATTACTTACTTTTACTTCCCATTGGTACAATTACCTCACTTGCCAAACCAAGTGCTTCTGGCGCACACGAGCCCACCACGCCGTCCCATACCAGCGTAGTTAACTCAGAAGCTAACCAAATGCTCCTAGTTTACAAGAGCCTATCTTTCTTCTTCATACCATTTTATGTCACGCCCCGACCCCAATGTGTAGATATTATCCGGTTCTGGGTCTTCCACCCTCCCCGGTTTTGTTTTCCCACAGAAAACGCGTCTACACAGGAAGAGGGGAAATCCACATATATAGCCCAACAATTTTTCCTCCCTTTTCGATGTGGGATCTCAATATCCACCTCCCATGGGGCCCAGCGTCCTCGCTGGCACCCCGAATTGGATGGGAGGTCCCGCTCTGATACCATTATAACTAACTCACCTGCTAGACCAGGTACTTTGGTGCACCCAAGTTCACTATACACTCCCATACCTGCATAGTCAACCCATATGCTAAACTCAGAAACTCCCAATCTAGGTGAAGGGATGATTTATTTTCTAAATGAACAAGTCACTATCAGCGCATTTGAGTTCACTATACCGTCCCATACCAACATAGCCAACCCTCATGTAGCCAAACTCTCTGTAAGCTCGAATTCACTATACTGTCCCATACCAGCATAGCCAACCCTTACATTACTGAGTGTTCCTCGTTCACCTACATCGCCCTTGGGGCTCTCAACTAAATTGGTTATCTTATACCCACATAACTCACTCACACTTTGACCAGGCGTCCCCGATGCACGTTAGTTCGTTACATGGTTCCTATCAACATAATTAACTCAAGTGCTTGGAACACAAGAATCTATTATGTCATTTCCTATGTGTCGCTTGCCTATGTCTACCCATCTCTCATCCTACGTGTTTATACTTAAGAATATGGTAAGGTTCTAGTAGCTTATAAGTTCTTCGACTAAAACTATACTCTGATACCACTTTCTGTCATGCCCCAAATCGGGGTCCCTGTGACAGTGCCGCATGTCCCTTTCCAACAACCACAAGAACGTGCAAGGCAAGATCAGCAACACCACACAACAAGGATAAACAGAGCTACTAGCGGAAATAAAATTTATTAAACCAAAGCTTCAGATAATTTGATCTCAAAATCCAAGGCCAAACAATGCTCATATCCTTACCGAATTTAAATAAAACTTCAAATACGACTCTAAAATAAATGTTTAATACCCAAATAAATCCCTACAAAATGCTAATAAATGCTTGCTTATTCAAAATAACTCCTACTAGCTACTAATCAGTTTCTTGGAAGCGAAATCTCCTATGTCAGCAAATCTTTCCTCACTCACATTCCCCACAAGCTGGTAGCTACTCTTCATTATCTGAAAAATGATAGACAGCGTGGGATGAGCTTTTACGCTCAACACATAACAAGGGATCTGCATAGATTGGATCAAGTACACAAAACAATATACGAACTAAAGCATTTGATAAAATAAATGCACAATTTAATAAAAAAAAGGCTTATATCTATGGATCCCGATCCCGAGGACGATGGCGAGGATACGAGATCCCCGTCAATCCTCTAAGATCTCCACATGTGAAGGAGAGTTCTACCAAGGAACTCCCGAAAGAATGCCCCTCACAGCATGAGTAGCGATATATGTAAGATACCTCTTGATTCAGAGACTAGCCAGGAACCAAGACGTACCTAAAATAACTCAGAGTCGCCATCCATGGATAGGCCATGGAACCAAAAGTGTACTCTGTGCAATGGATAAAATCCAGAGATAAATAAAAAAAAAAAAATATATATATATATATAGGGTCCGTGCCTGGTGACGAATGAAGAAGGTCCGAACAGCACCCCCACTCGCCCGAATGCAAGCATTCGATCTCTTATGCCAATTTCATTAACGTTGAAGAGTTTTGGGCAAAAATAATATGCAATGGGAACAGATATCCCAGAGAAGATGTCTACCCTAACACGCATGTCCCGGGGATAGAAATAATAAGCATGCACAAAATAAATGAAAGAAGTGTCACATAAATATAGCTAGGTTATGAGTGTCATGCCTATTTGATATCTAAGTTCTGGTGAACAAACACATGCATGCTACAGCTAAACGTATAAAATCTGTATAGGATATAGCAGATATGAACAGATAATGATGAGATAAGATGAGCAGGAAAAGCAATAAAAGAGCTACAACTAAGCATGCAATCAATATAAGTAAACAAGTGCTACAACTAAGCATGTGGATAAGCAGTAAACTAGATAAAATAAGCATACAAATGCTACAGCTAAGCATGTGAATCATCTAGTAGTAGTAATCACTCAACATGTCAGAGGGAGACACAATAGCATGTACCTATGCAAGAAACAATGATAACCACAAACATAAACCCTAAAACACTAACAACAAATCCTAAGACTCTAATTATTTTTTCGGCCTCAAATCTTAGAAGGTCTGGTGTTCATCCAAGTCGCCTACGAATCCCCGCCTCTCACAGGAATCAAGCCCTCGTAGTTCTCACGCCTATTCTAAACTACAATGTCTAACACCTCTAGGACAGCTATCCTTGATTCGATCAACTAGACTGATTAGATTTTAAAGCTTCTTGTACGATTACTTAAGTTCGAGTGAATTGTGTATTTTAAGACACCCTATATGCCCTAACTAATGCAAGTTAACCCTAAGCTAATGCAAGTGGTTCATATATCATATGTGAACTGGGCTGTGTATCCTAAGGAAAATAATGGGTTCACTAGCGCATCCTAATCTAGTCATCAGTCGGCGAAGAGTATCGCCAACCGACCTGACTGAGGCGTAACAAACTCCTAGCCAGGATAGACTCCTAACTCTAAAACACTCAAGACATCTAGGACAGACTCCTAACTCTAGAGGAAGATCTTTTCGAAAACGGTTTGTAAAGTTTTGTTTGAAAGCTTTTTGTGTTTTTAGAAGGTTTAAAATGATTTGTTTTTAAAGGTTTGAAATGTTTATTTTCAAAGGTTTGACTGGATTTGGGACAAGGATCCCAAGCTGCCTACGTACCCTGTGGGAGGGGATCAAGCCAATGTAGTTCGGAACAGACTTTCCTAACTACTCTCCTAATGACTTATGACTTTTCAAATGTTTTTCTGATGTTTTTGTATTTTTAAAATATTTTCACCCTTTCAGTTAAAGGGAACCTATATGTCCACACCCCGTGATCCACAGCCTGGTGGAGTGTCAACACTAAGGACAAAATCCCTAGAGCCCAAAGGGGAACTCCTATCTAATGGACAGACTTACAAGAGGAAAGGACATACTCCTAAACATCTATAAGGGCAGGACAGACTCCTAAGATTTGCAAAGGTTTGACAGAATCCTATACTTTGCAAGGGTTGGACAGAATCCCCTGACTTGATGAAAGGTTGGACAAAATCTTATGACTTGATGAAAAGCTGGACAGGATCCTAGCTCCCTATGATGATAGGACAGACTCCTAAAAGATTGACTCGTAACTAGAGGACGGACTCCTAAACTAGAAGGTAGACTCCTTATCTAAAAATTGACTCCTAACTAAGGACAGGCTCCTATGCTAATGGACTAACTCCTTAACTTTATACTTTGAGAAGTGGATGCTATGTAGACAAAGCATGTCTTCCGGAAGAAGGAAAAACAAATAAGGATGCTTAGAAGACTGGGCAAGTCTTCTAAAAGAGAGGACAACTATGACCAATGAGACAAAGCCTGTCTCCTATAGGAAGAACAACTAACTCTAATGAGACACTGAATGTCTCCTATGAAGGCCTCCAAGTAACCTTATCATTTCCCTTACAATGATAGATAGGGGTATAGGCAACTAATAGACCAAGTTAGTCTTCAACTAGTAGGGGGTACAAGTCAGGGTACAACTTAGAGAGGGTTCTATAAATGAGGGCAAGCATACCTCCTATGTGTAACTTTCTAATATAACTGAGCTTGCCTCCTAACATCTTTTAGTTAATCATTGTCACATCTTTTATTTCAGTTTTGATTTCTTCTTGCATGCATTTAACATTTTTGCATTACACAAGCATGGAATTTAAGCCATCCAAGCATATCAAGACTCAAAACGATTAAATTAAGCATGAGTGAAAGCCTATAAGTTGTATAATATCAGAAACTAAACTCAAAATATTCAAAGCATTTCATCTCATCCATGATGAACTGGGCTAAGCAAGAATCAAGCATCAAAAGCATGCATTTGTATTCTACATGGAAGCTGAAAATTTGTATTGAAAATTACACTATCCAAATGGCAAAACTAGAAAAGTGATACACGTCAAAGTTGTTGGGTACACATCAGGAAACATTTGATTAGTTATGTAGTTTGGCCGGTTCTCTCCAGAAGTGACCGTAAAACGTCCATCTTTGGGCTGATTTCAGATTTCATTTATGCAGTTTTGTTTTGAAAAGTTCCAATTTTGTTTTGCAAAACAGAGAAACGAAAACACAGTTTTAGGAAAAGTGTTCAACATCAAAGTTTCAGAAAATTCATTCAGGAAAACTTTATGAGTTAACAACTCCATCTGGATCTGGCCGGAAGTGGCCAGAAAACGGCCATCTTCGGTCAAACCGCAAGATGAAAATAGGGTGTTTTTGGCTGATATCTTAAAAATGCCGTAACTTTCTTATTTCTTGGCCAAATTAGGGTCATGATATGTCAAATTGAAGGTATTGAAAAGATCTACAACTTTTATGTGTACTACGTTTGCTAATTCTAGCCAAAATATAGCAAAAAAGCATAAATACAAATTTAGACAGCATGTATTTTTGAAGTTTTTCAACATCTTACAAGAGCATTTCACATCAAAACCCTAGATCTATTATGAATTTTACTAGATATTCACATCACACACATATTAACACATATTTTTTAATTCCAAAGCCTAACACATCAGATCTAAAGATTTTCATAAAAATTATCAAAGAATTCACCATTTTAACCTAAATTTTCAGCTGAAATCATAAAATTGGCATAACTTCTTCGTTTCTTTGCCAATTTTGGGCCATTATATGCCAAATCGAAGATCTCAACGAGCTCTACACCTCTACATGGGAAAGTTTCTTGAATTTTAGTAGAAAATTGATAAAAAAATTATAAAAACAAGGCTGGACAAGACCTAGTTTTGCTATTTTGACATCAAAATTCAACTAAAACTCAAAATCTAAGGTGAATTACTTTAGATCTTTATATGAGACATATTTTTAAACATATTTTGATAGATTTTAGCCATAGGTTGCTAGATCTAACCATTTGTAAGCATTTTCCACTTAGATTTCCCATTTTAGACTAGATTTTCATTGAAAACTCAAAATAAACTCAAAATTCACAAACCTTTTGTGAGCAACTTCAAATTCTAGCATCTCTTGGACTCTTCTCTTGGATCTCTCCTTGAAAGCTTCTTCTCCTTCTTCTTTCTCTGCCTAGACCTCATTCTTTCTCTAGAATTCGCTCTCTTTAGAAAGCTCTCTCTCTCTAGAATCTTCTCTTTCTCTCTCCATAAATATCTCTTTCGAGAATTTTCTCTCTCTAGAAAGCTTTCTCTCTCCCTCTCTCTAAAATTAGATTAAGAGCCCTAACTTTTTCAAATGAAAGCCCAAATGCCCTATTTATAGAGTTTTTCCTTAATTTTTATCCCCCATTAGTTTATAGGACAACCCATTTTCAAAAATTTTACTTTGGTTTTGGTTCCAAAAGGGTGGTCATTTGAAAAAAGTTTAATAAAAAATTAACTAAAAGAAACTTTTCACCTATTAAGTTACCTTGGACAACCCCATATTCATGTATATGTTGTACTTTAACTAAATGATGGTATTTTCAAATAAAACTCTTCATGGGCGACATTACAGGGATAATGCACCTCATTTATGCTCTAGTGTAAAAACTGGCTGGCTTACAGGATATTTCACTCCCCTTGTGCACTACAATTCTAATTCGGCTCATCTTATTAGGCATTTTTGCTCGGATTTGACAAAACTTTGCCAGGACCTTGCTAGGATCCTAACCTACCCTAGGGAGAAATTTGGGACCCTAAATCACTGATTTGGTGGAATTTCTATTTACACAAGGAGGTTTAGGGTCCGGTCAAAATGGGGTGTCTACAGATGTCCCTCTTTGGCAGAGCGTGCTTGTCGTGTGAATGTCAAAGCTGAACTGACAACACATTTTGAGTGGCCCAAGATTGGTTAAAGAAGAAAATAATAAAGAAAATAATTTTGCAAAGATTGAACTCTTGGAAAGATTAGATACCTCAGGTGTCTCACTCGGATTGGATGCCTCAGGGGTCTTTAATGGAAGGGATGCCTCAGGGGTCTTTAGATGGAATGAATGCCTCAGGGGTCTTTAGATGGAAAGGATGCCTCAGAGGTCTTGAATGGAAATGATGCCTCAGGAGTCTTCAGTTGTTCACTCAGGATAAGTGCTCTCAAGGAGACTTTGATTTTTGCTCAGAGGCGGGTGGTCTCAAGGAGACTTTGGTTTTAACTCAGAGGCAGGTGGTTTTTGGCTCAGAGGCAGGTGGTTTTTGCTCAGAGGCAGGTGATTTTTGCTCAGAGGCAGGTGGGTTTTGCTAAGAGGCAGGTGGCTTTTGTTCAGAGCCAGGTGGTTTTTGCTCAGAGGCAGGTATTTTTTTGGTCAGAGGCAGGTGGTTTTTGCTCAGAGGTGGTTTTTGCTCAGAGGCAAGTGCTCGCAGGGATACTTTTGATGGAATGATGAGACAGACTCTCAATGAAATGGTGAGACAGACTCTTAATGGAATGGTGAAATAGAATCTCAATGGACTGGTGAGACAGATTCTCAATGGAATGTTGAGACAAACTCTCAATGAAATAGTTATCTCTTGCCGAGAATAATTGGGAGTGCATGATATGTGCCGAGAACTGAATTCATATAACTTGACGTGTTTTTTAGGTATTGACTCTTTTCAAAAGGTGAACAACATTCTGCTTAAGTTTTGGAGATTGTGGGAGCTAATTCTAGACTCCGTTGGGAAAATGGATTCTTGAAAATTTACTTTGCTGAGGATGATTTAGATTAAGGAATTTGGCTAAAAGGAATGTACTTAAGCATCTCTCATCTCTTTCTGCTGAGAAAAACTATCCCAGTTATCATTGTTTGCTTGATATCTTTTATGACCTGACAGGTCATAAAAGATGCCCCTAGTGTGATGTACTTCCATGACAAAAGTCTTAAGAAAGCATAACCAGGATAAGTAGGAAAAATCTGAGTTTGTATGGGTTCTTTCTTTGGTTTAGTGATAGGACAGTCTCCACAATGGCTGAATCTGAGAATTTCCTCTTTTACTGCTTACTGATTGAGGCTCAATGTCTTTGGCGGGTCTGAACAATATGTCTCTTACCCTTCTTTAATTCCTAAACCAGGATCTACACTGGGTTTTTCTTTTCATTTCGGAAGGTATACACCCATTCTTTCAAGTGCCAAATGACTTCGTACATTGGAAGAAAATGAATACGAATGAGGAACAGACTTCCAAGGACTCGATCAAGGAGGATTCAGATTTTTCAACAAACTTGACTCATTTTGAAGAGACTCAACATTTATTTCAAGAACTCAACTAACTTTTAACTCACTCTTAGATCATGATGTGTTATTATTTTTTATGATAAGGCTAACCGTTCTCAGAGTAATCTCAAAGTCTATGTCAAGAAGCTCTAATTTCCTCCATCAGGATTTTCGTCATGGTTATTACCCCTTTTAGATTGCTCAGTTTCAATGCCCTTAGTTTAGGGAGGTATCAAAGTAAGTCTCGCCGACACTACTCAGATTCCAGGATTCTGCCATCTGTAGAAGATTGCTTCTTCATCTCATCAATTCTCTTCTTAAGAAAATCGCAACTCTCATGACTTTTGTCTTTCCAGGTTTTCAGTCCAACAGACCACTCATCTCAGCTTCTGCTTGGATTGTCCATACCACAAGGGCCGCAACCCCAATTGACGTGTGTTGTTGCTATCCTACATCCGAACTTGCCGAACACAGTAGGCCAAAGGACAAGGTCATCGCTATATCCAAACTTGTCGACTGCTAGTACTTTGGAATTCTTCCTGGCTAAGGAACTCCTTCTGCATCTCATATCCTCCATCTTTATGAGAAGTCATTGCCTCTAACTAGATTGCCTTCTCGAGTTTTCAATATAGCAGACCGCTACGCTTGCTTTTGCATAAGCCAACCCTTTTGGTTGTCAACTTAGTAGGTACATGTCTTTATCGAGGCCGCCCTTTTGGATTTTCAACCTAGTGGGTCTTCAGATTCTTGTTCTTTTCCTTTCTTTCTATTTTTATTTTTGTTTGCCTCGAACCTTTGCTTGTTTCACCAAAAGGACTTTGTAAAAAAGCTTAGGGTTAGATATTTTTTTGGTTCAAACGATTTCGACCGAATCTGGTCTTGTCAGATTGCCTATGTAACCCAAAAATGGAGGATCAGGTCCGCGTAGTTCGCTTTTTGAGGTTTGACAAAGAATGATTTAGCTTTTAGCTTCAAAATATTGAAAGGGAATAATTTTGCTTTTATCCGAAAGGTTGACCGAACCTGGCAAACCAGGCTGCCTACATACCCCTGAAGAACTGGGGATCAGGTCCGACGTAGTTCGGGTTCAAAATGCCCCGGGTTTATTATGTGTTTGAAAAGAATTGGTATGATTTTACTCTTCGGCTTAAAGAGTTTACAAACAGATTTTTAAACGTTAGGATTTTGGCTATTTAAGCTCAAACGTCCAAGGATGGCCTCCTCGTGTTTTAATGTACAAGCTTCTGAAGAATAAGGTTCAACGGCTTTAAATATTTTTATCGAGGAGTCTGGCGGTATTCTTGGGCAAGACTTTAACCATAACTGGATCTCAGAGATATTAAATTTTTACTCAAGGTCTCACAACTCTCAATAGTCTCCAAATGCTGAAGAAATTCTCATATTTATTTATCTCATTGACTCTATCATCTAGGTCTTTGATGTTGCTAAGAAGTTGTCTTAGGGACACATTTCCTTCTCCTTTTTGTCTTTCTCTCGCTTTTTTTTTAATATTCTCTTTCTTCTTTATGTTCTCTCTGTTTTTTAACAGAACTGTCCTTACTTATAGAATATTCCACCTCAGAATCTAATTAAAGATATGTAACCCGAGTGTTCTCTCTCATTTTTTAGAGCTCAAGTCTTGTGAACATGACTTCGCTATCTAAAAGCCTTCTCTCAATGTTCCCATCAACTTCACTTGATGGTTGATGTTTCACTCTCTAGAATCTTCACTTTCAACTTGATGTCTAAGGATGATGGAGTCTTGTCTTGCATCACACTAGGGCATTCACCCGGTTTATCCTTATAGGATCAAACAAGACTTCCTTGAACCCTTCTGAATGGGTTTATCAATTCCTCGCGCTCCTCGGGAGATAAAGTTTTGCCAATCCATCTTTCTTGAGTTTCGGATTTTGATACCACTATCGATAGCTTCGATTTCTTCTTTGAGTGGCTATGCTTGACGCTCTTCTTCTCGTTTGACCATTTTTCAGATCTCGAGGAAAATTTTCTCTGCATTCTCATCTGAGAGGGTGTCTTTAGTTATTTAAACATTAGATCCAAGAGTGAATCAAAAGAATACTGATAACGCTGGAATCAAGAGTTTATTTCAATGGAAATTTCAAGTACATTGATGATTTTTGGACGCGCCTCAATAAGCTCTACAAGGACTTGACGAAGAACTGAACTTTGACTCAATGAGAAATACTGACAGAAACATCATGCTAGAGTTGACATCGACACAGCTAAACCTTACAACTTTAATAGTAGAGGGTTGGCGTATACTCAATGAAAGATAAGTTTTAAAATATAGGATACTTCTTTTAAGGTAATAAATTGGCACCGAAAGTTCTTAGGTAGCATGCCTTCCTCCATGATAATGATGTTTATAGAGTTTGATCCCAGAGTAAGAATCTCAGAAAAGGTAACCCCACAAGGCCGAAGTTAAGTGAGACAATAAAAGGCTATGTAGGTAATTCAAGGGAAGTAATAGTCTACTTGGATCAAGTGTGACTAGAAATGGTTAGTCTTTTGGAAGGGTAGTCATTTGCTGAACTCAGACTTCTGAATTGGAAATACACACACTAGATCAATAATCATGTGATGAAAATTCTAAATAGGTCGAGATAAGAGCAATCTTGACCATATCTATTGGTACTTTGGATTGGAATGGCAGAAAATGACTATCTATGAAGGTCAAAGGAAAATAACAGTGATAACATGACCTACACCAACAGGATCTCAAGAAATATTCAATTTTTCCCTTAACTCTTCGTTACGTATGACTGTTCTCTTTTAGGTACAAAAAAGTAAGAGCGATAAACACCCCTAATCTAAATAGGTCTTGATCTCAGCAATAATTATGCACTTGTAAGATAGATACACAAGATTCAACTAATCCATTAGTGATCTCGATATAAGAGAGGTAAATCCAAGATAGAAAATACAGATCAATTTTATGTATAATAGATCAAGGAATAGATTACGAGTAAAGAGCCAATAATCTAGTTGCAATCCACTAAATGAATAGATAGGAATAATTGATTAGATTAGGAAGAAACATCTTACTAAGAACTAGGCCCTAATATAAATATATAGAATATGGATCAATGATACAAGATATGGGTCAAAGGTATAGTCAAAGGGTCAAAGGATAGACTATGGCCATAAGGGTGACAAGCAAAAGACACTGACCAAGTCTAGATCTGAAAGATGAATTGATATAATTGATTTGATTAAATAAGAAAACCTCACTAAATGAGTAGGTTCTAAACTAATAATCAATATATATATATATATATATCCTAACCAGGGGCACCAACCTAAGTCTAATATAACGGAGTCGAGAAAGTCTCGACTCATGACAGACTCGTGAGTGTACTAGGACTGCATTGTAGCCACATAAGGTGAGCTACCTTAGTCTATAGATAGGACAAGGCTCCTAACTCTAGCCTCCACATGTGTAAGCAACACATGTTCGTCCCTATATACAAACAAAAGGACAATGCAATATATAAAGGGGGTAAGGCTGAGGTCCACCTGGCTGGGTGCATAGTTACTTGTATACTGTGAGTTCCCTCCAATATACGAACTATGTCCGTTTGAAATTCCAAGGGAAGGCCCGAGTACTTATCCTAATGGCAACTTATGAGGAGGTAAAATTTAGGTTACTAACAAGTTTTAATCTTTTGAAAACTCTAACCCAAATTTGAAGATTAAGAGATCAAAAATGAAAATTAAGCACACAAGTTAAATCCTAAGTGCAATGCAAATGTAAAGCAAGAGATAAGAGAGAATGCACCCGAGATTTAAAGTGGTTCGGTCCTCCAATGCGAGGCCTACTCCACTCCACCAACCAAACCCGTTGATGGCTTCACTATTTGATCTTCTTAACTTCGGCGAAGATCGGTGCCGATTACAATTCCAATTGCCTTTAACCTTGGTGGCAATCCTCACCACGGAGAGTGGGCTCCGCTTCTCCGAACACTCGCCCGAATACAATCGTCTTGAATAAAGAAAGAAAGAACAAAAAAATCCCTCACAAGGGTTTACAAGGTTTGTAGAAGATGTACAAATTGAAGTCTATGATCTAAATCCTAATTTTAGAGGATGAGGGGCATAAACAAGCTTAATACACTCTTAGGATCTTCCAATAGGTTTTTAGAGTGCTAGGATTGATGATTGGGAAGTTTAGAATACCCATATATATAGAAAATCCAAATATGACCGTTTGAGAGGCATAGTGGTAAATCTGGCAAAATCTCCAACGGCTATAATTTCTTCCCGAAATAGTCGTCTCGGAGTTCCGAGAGATTTTCTCGGAGTTCCGACTCGGAGTTCTGGGAATACAAACAGAAGTTGGAAAAATGCTATTGGACCATTTCTCGGAGCTCCGAGGAATATCTCGGAGTTCCGAGTTCGAAGCTCCGAGAAGCCTATATGCAGCTGGTTTTTCAATTCTGTTTCTTATTCATTTGGGCTTCCAACTCTACACCAAGTTGGGATTGTTATGAGGGTTCCAAAGTGTTGGTACACCACAAGGACAATCTCTTAAATATTTAGGGTGTGTGAGATTACTTTATTTATGCCTCTAAACACCTAAACTAGGATTGGATCTTTACATTCTAAAACGACTTTCGATCTTCAATTGCGATGCTTCAAGTCTTCATGCGTCTTGGATCTCCGATGTCTTGGTCTTACGAATGTGGTCCAATGAGAGCTTCTTTGCCTCAATCCAAGCAATCTTGTCTTAGCACAATTATGATCTACAACTTAGACATTCAAACACATTAGTGATATCAAATCACTTGTGTATTGGATCATCAAAAGAGGATGGGAATGCCAAGGTGGGAACCATTGGGCTTACAATCTCCCCCTTTTTTATGATGACAAGCACAAGAGATTTTTCAATAAAAGCATACATATATTTCCTTACACTAGATTTCCCCCCCCTTTGGCATCAATCAAAAAGATGGGGTAAAAGAAAATCAAAGGGATGAAATTTACAATTTTAAGCTCCCCCTTTTTCAAGGAAAAAGACAAACATAGAACTCCCCCTATTGGGAAAATAAATTCAATACAAGAGGGGATATTAAAATTCAAAGATAAAGATATACAAATTATTAAGTGCAAGCCTCTAATCTAAAAACACATATGAAGAGAATCATATGGGGGCTTTGGGAACCCAAGCTTTCTTGGTTCCACCACAATCCCTAATCTTAGATGCACATTGGAATTGGTAATGACCATTGATTCCATAATAATGACATCTAACATGAGGGTTAGACAGACTAGTCCTATCATAAAATACATGATTAGGTCTATGACTAGCCTTTTGCAAGATTATGTCAATAATTTTATCACCATTTAGGAATCCATTGAGACATAATCTTAACCTTTCATTTTCATTATGAAGATGGGTTATTTGATTTAGAAAATCATTAGTGTCATCTTCATACGATTTAGAAGAGCTTGCCACATTTTGGAGTTTAGCAATTTGGCAAGATTTCTCATCCAAACAACCCTTAAGGGTTTCAATCTCAAGTTTAAAATTTTTAATTTTTACTTTAGCTTGAGATTTGGAAGAAGAAGATTATTTTTTCAAAACATCAAGTTCATTTTCTAATTTTGAAATAGATTTTTTAAGAACTTTATTTTTTGAAATTTGAGAATGCAAGGTAATGCACAATTCATCATAAGATATGTTTCCACTATCACTACTTGATGAATTACAAGAGGGGTTAGAATTTACCTCATCTTCATGGGTGAGTATCATGAAGCAAAGATCATCCTTATTAGCTTCCCCTTACTTGAGCTTTTGCCCGACGTGCTTGAAGCATCCCAAGCGGCGACGACACCTTTATTCTTCTTCCAATCTTTCTTCTTTCCCTTGTACTTCAAGGAAGATGACTTGAGAAGTGGACACTCTGGTCTTTTGTGTCCCGTCTTCTTGCAATCGTAACACCTTATTCCTCCTTCTACTTCACTTTCTTCTTCTTTTTATCCTTTTTGTGTTTCTTTCTCCATAAGCTTTTAAATTTTCTTAACGCTTCTTCCTCATCACTATCCGCTTCATTTGAGGATGATGAGTCCGTCTTGGAGGCCTTTAGAGCTAGAGATTGACTTTCTCTTTCGGCTTCTTCTCTTCTTGACGGCTAGTGAGGAGCATCTCATGAGTGATAAGAGATCCTACAAGCTCCTCCATAGTTAGCGTCTTGAGATCCTTTGATTCTTGTATGGCGGTGACCTTTGGATCCCAATGTGGAGGAAGTGACCTAAGCAACTTACCCACAAGCTCATTAGTAGGATAACATTTACCAAGATTAGCTAATTCATTAGACATTTTAGAAAATCGGGTATACATTTCGAAAATACTTTCATTTTTACCCATTCTAAACATTTCATATTTGTTCTTTAACAAGTTTATTTTGGAATCCTTGACTTGTGATGTTCCCTCATGGGTAACGGCAAGAGTATCCCAAATAACCTTGGCGGAATAAAAAATAGCTACTCTATTAAACTCCTCCATAGATAAGGCGCAAAACAAAGAGCTTATAGCTTTGTAATTTAAATTTGCATGCCTTTTCTCTACAACATTCCATTCTTCAAATGGCTTGAAAGGCAAAGTGTATCCATTTTCAACAATGTGCCAAAGCTCCACATCTATCGAAAGAAGATAGATGTGCATCCTTGTCTTCCAATGTCCATAGTTGGACCCATCAAAGAAAGGAGGTCTAGTTGTGGAATGGCCTTTCGGAAGTCCGGTTCCATTTATATTTGCCATTTCACAATTAGAAAGTTGCCAATGATTTTAAGAAAAGAAAATCTTTTAAGAGCCAAGGCTCTGATACCAAGTGAAATTCCAAGGGTAGGCCCGAGTACTTATCCTAATGGCAACTTATGAGGAGGGAAAATTTAGGTTACTAACAAGTTTTAATATTTTGAAAACTCTAACCTAAATTTGAAGATTAAGAGATCAAAAATGAAAATTAAGCACACAAGTTAAATCCTAAGTGCAATGCAAATGTAAAGCAAGAAATAAGAGAGCATGCACCCGAGATTTAAAGTGGTTCGGTCCTCCAACGCGAGGCCTACTCCACTCCACCAACCAAACCCGTTGATGGCTTCACTATTTGATCTTCTTAACTTCGGCGAAGATCGGTGCCGATTACAATTCCAATTGCTTTTAACCTTGGTGGCAATCCTCACCACAGAGAGTGGGCTCCGCTTTTCCGAACACTCGCCTGAATAAAATCGTCTTGAATAAAGAAAGAAAGAACAAAAAAAATCCCTCACAAGCATGTAACATAATTGATTCATGCTTTGCTGATTAATGTTGTGGTTATTTTCTTGTTTGATGTCTATAGTTTCGTTGATAAGAGTCTCATTGCTAATTTTGTGCTTATATTGTCAAAGATTTAAGCAAGGTTAATCGTTTAGAAGTATTTTATTAACAAATCCAGTTCCACTAGGTTTTGTCTCTTAAAGGAAGGATGCTAACACAGATGAGTGTAGTAATGTTTTCTAATCATAAATTTATTTGAACTGAGTTGAAATATCCCTGTTCGGTGTGATGCAAAACCTGTTTGTATTATAACAGAGTCATTTCTAGACAGTAAAGTTGTTCACTGATTGATGGTTATATAAACTTGTTGAATTTTGAGGTCAAGAGTGCTTCTTCTTTAGTCATATTAAAATATTGAACTTGGTTTCCTAGAATTTATCGCTATCTTATTTGAAATAGTGATTTGAAAAGGGTTTGGACCTCATTTGTAAGATTAGGAAATGTCTTTGTTCATCTTGTAGAAAAGGTCTTGTCATATAGTGTTGACCTTTTCCCTTTAAAGAGGCATGCACATGACTTATTAGGGACCTGATAGGATTCAGTAGTAGCTCCAGGGGTCTAACACCTATGTGTATCATGTTTGTGTTGGTGTATGTTTTGAAAGATACTGGAATGAACATTCACTAATGTGGATTCAAAATGAAAATGCTTGTATTAATATTTGATTCTAATAGTGCAATTCATGAATTTTTGAATGGTGTAATCATGTTTTGACATCAGTTAGGTTGTCTATAATGCATGTCGAATTTTGTGTGATCTACGATTGATATATTAGGTAAATCTATGGTCAAATAATGTCTTCGAATAAGTTTTCAAGGTTTATGTATCAAATTCTGTTTAAACTAAAACACATACCTTTGATAATGATATGATTTTATTTTTTTTAAAAGAGAGAGGAAAAGATATGAAGACAAATTTTTAGAACACTTGTTTCTTGGGTATAAAGTATTTCAATGAATCTCTTCTGAAATTAAAAAAAAAAGTATTTCAATGAATCTCTTCTGAGTTACTCTTATTTTGCTTGAAAAATGAATTTAAATATGTCTGTAGTTTTTATTAGAAGAGCACATTTCAGATGTTTTGATATGTCTTTACTATTAATGATTTTTTTTATCAAGGATATAACGAGTTTTATGTTTAATAGTAAAGAACATTTGTGTTAAATGTCACTGTGTTTAACTCTTTTAATGATAGGAATATTTAAAAATTTTGTAATTTTACAGTTATAAGCATAGTTATGTGATTAAATTGAAGGGAATCATATCAATATTTTGAATATTTCAAAAATTTATCATCATTTTAGTTGTTTGATTGTTATCTTATTTAAGTGTTTGAATAGACTGATTGTTCTCCCAACTGTACTAAATGTTTATCATTCGAATAGTTGGTTAAGAGTTGTTAGTGTTACTTTGTGGACATTATGATGCACAGAAATAAAGAATTGTATTCATGGTGCCATAAAAGGAGAAGGGCATATAATCAGGGTGTAATCACTAGTGTATAGTAGTGTGTGTGTTTGTTAGATTATCCTATTCCTTTATTTGTTTCATATGATTGTTTGCTTTTATTATGAAGTGTTTTTAGCAGGACTTTTTAAGTTTCTCAGGTAGTATATAAATTGTACAAAACAACTAGGCTCTGTGTTGATGTTTATTTTTTTTAGCTCAGCTCATTCTTGTTTTCTTTTAAGGCAACCATAATGAATATTCTCATAGTAGGGGCTAAGGAAAGCATGATGTCTCTTTGTTCTGCAGATTGGTTGTAATATGCCTTGCTAAGAACAAGTCTGTCCCTGTTTTCATTCTCTCACTTATTAAATGACAATTGTTTCATAAAAGATTTTTTTTTCTTGAAGCTTCAGGTTAGTTAATGATTTAAAAATCAGGACAATCTTGTGGTCATTTCTTTGAACTAGAAGGGAAAGAAATTATGTTATATAAAAGGGGAAATCATGGTTGATGGCTGGTGTTTTTTGACATTGGTATTGAAGAGTTGCTCTGTTTAATATGTTTAAAACACCTGGTAATCAGGTTATTCAAATGGTATAAATTTCTTATAAAAAAAAGATATAAACTTATAGCCAAATGCATTTTCATTACTGTTAGTTTTGATATTCAAATGAAAAATCCATAGTCAAAAGATGAACGCCTAAATAGGTTAACAGGTTTTAAATTTAGTTGTTTCTTTTTGGAATGCTATGAGCATGAGCATTACGCACTCCTTTTGGTCTAGTTTTATAACCTTATCCAATGGTTCTGTAGATTTGCTATATGTATAATCTAATGATGTTAATTATAAATAATCTGCTTATCTTTCATTGCTTGAACTAGCACCTCAAAAGGTGTGAGGAGTGAAATTTTTTTTTATGGTGGTAGTGCATCCGTTAAAATGAAGCAGGACTTACACCGTTGTTTCCAGCTGAAAGAGTAGTCATTTTTTTATGGCAATATAGGAGTTGATCATATTCTGTTACAGATCATAATACTAAGAGATAGGATAAAATATATAATTAAAATATACAGGATAATGTCACAACCACATCATTATTTATTGATGCTCACACTGTTATTTTTACCTATTGATGCTTGTATAATTATAAGTAATAATTGCATGAGCTCAGCTTGTTATGTTGATTGGATTGGTTGTTTGGAAGTATTTCCTTGAAAATTATGATGAAGATTAATTATTGAATGGAATACAAGATAAGATAAGTTGGTGTATTCTTTGAAAATATAACTATTGTGATATAATTGTGCTAATGTAATGTTCAGAAACAGATGTTTGTATTACCATGTTGATAGTCATATTGTTATATTAATCAGGTATAATGATCAGTTCATTTGCATGTCATTACATTTATGGAGTAAATAATTGAATAAATAATGACATTTGTAACAACTTTATTTTAATATTATACTGATCAAATGATAGATACTGATTGACAGTATTGTTAAAAATTATGGTCTATTTGCATCACCTTAATAGTAATCTTTTGGATAATATTTTGGTTTGGTGAATGTATGTAGTTCCCTTTTGACTTCAGTTAAAATGCTAAAGGCCTATTGAATTTCCTATTGATGCTTATATTTAGAATTTCTTCTTAGTAATGACCTTCTTTATCATTGCAAGGGCGATGAAGGAGTCATCCCAAGCCCATCTTTAGGGGATTTCCTCGGTCCTAGTAGCGTTCCCCTTTTTTTCCCTTTTCATTTAGGGGACTTGTATAGTCCCTAGAGTTGTTCTTTGTTATTTAGCAACCCTCTTCCATAGCAAATGGCTATGATGGCGCTAGCCGGAGCCTCCCCTTTTAGGAGACATAGCTTGTCTCATTATGTATATTCCCCTTTAGGAGACATGCTTGGTCTCATTAGAAAGGTTACATCTTTAGGAGACAAGTTTTGTCTCATTAGGAAAGTACCCTTTTAGGAGATTGATAAAGTCTCATTAGTTGCACCTCCTCCAAGTTAAAGACTAACTTAGTCTTTCTAGATTATCATATTCCTATTTATCATTGCAAGGGTAATGATAGGGATACTTGGAGCCCACCTCTGTGTCTGGGAGATTTGCCTAGTTTCACTAGGACTCTTGTTTACCTCCTTTGTGTTTATGAGACATGTTTTGACTTGTTAGCACATACCCTTTATAGAGCTGTTAGACATGCCTTGACTTATTTGCACCCCTTCTTTTATGTTACTTGTTAGGGAGTTTGTCCTTATAGACTAGGAGCTTGTCCTTTAGTTAGGGAGTCAGCCCTCTAGTTAGAAGTTTGTCCTCTAGTTTTGGAGTCTCCCCTTTAGTTTAGGAGCTTATCCTTTGGTTTAGGAGCTTATCATTTGGTTTAGGAGTTTGTCCTTTAGATAGGAGTTTATCATTTAGCCATTGTTTTCCTATCTTTTAGAGAATGACTCAGTCTTCTTAGGTTCTTTTACCTACTTGGGATCTTACCATGTCATTCATAGTTGTGATGCTAGTTTACTTGTTTGTATACCATTTCATTTTCTTGGGACACTAGTTTATTTGTTTAGGGTTTCCTCCTTTAGCCCTAGGGATTTTGCCCTAGTGTGTTGTTTTGTTTGTTCCCTTTAGCTAAAAGGGTAAAACTTTCATTTTGAAAGTCCAAAAAATATTGAAGCATTTTAAAATTCAAAAACATTGAAATTCAAAACTTCAAAAACATCTGAAAAGTCAAAAGATATTAGTAGCGTATTAGGAAAGTCTGATTCCAAACTACGTTGGCTTGATCCCCTCCCACGAGGTACGTAGGCAGCTTCGGATCTTTATCCCAAGTCCAATCAAACCTTCAAAAAGAAATAATTAAATAATGCAAAAATCTTTCAAGTAAAATTTTTCAATAAACCGTTTTTCGAAAAGTTCTTCCTCTAGAATTAGGAGTTTGTCCTAAATGTATAAAGAATTTTAGAGTAAGGCGTTTGTGCTAGAGTTAGGAGAGTCCTAAAGTTAGGAGCCTCTGTATGGTCAGTTTGACTATATAGCTTGGCACATAGTCAAGTGATGTCTATAATAAGATTCACTTAGTTAGCCCATTGTTTTCTTATGATACAGCCTAGTTGTACATAAGATGTAGGAATCACCTGCATTAGTTTAGGATAAATTTGCATTTAGTTGGGGCATATAGGAAGTCCTAAAATCTACAATCCAGTTCAACTTAACTAATTGCATTCAATAAGCTTTAAACACAAGTCAAGTCTTTTAGGCCGAGTCTAGTTTAGTGGTCTAGGCACCAATAGGCATCGTAGCTTAGAATAGGCCAAAGAACTACGTTAAACTTGATTCCAAAAAGAGGCTTAGATACGTAAGCAGCTTGGATGGCTTGGACGGTCATCCAAGTCGAGATCATACTATTGCACATTTTTTTATTGTCGTAGAGTTTTATGAGTCTGTGGTCTGGTACTTGTCATTATTTCTTTCATAAGGGCATGCTAGTGTGTTTTTTTATTTTGCTTTGAGTGTTTATTCTCTTTTGATACATCTTTTGTTCAGTTTTACTTGTTCTTTTACATGCTTAACTGTAGTGTTTACAAGTTTATCATATTTAGTTTACTTGCCTTATTCATATGCTTAGCTATATCATATCTATTTTGATCACGTGCTTAGTTGTAGTTCTTTACTGCTTTATTTGCTTATCTTATCTCATCATATTTGCTTACCTACTTAGTTGTAGTTGTGCTTGCATATGTTTATCGTTTTCATAGTTGTGATGAGTTAGGATTAGATGGGATGTGTGGAGATAAGTAGCAGGGTTATCTTATATTGGATCAGTACTAGTCTTCTCTGCCTCCTTAGGAGACGGCGGATTCTAGTGTTCTTTCCAATATCAAGTAATGTTGATATCAACTCTCTTTACGACTTGCATGTTTTTCTTTCTTTGTCCATCCTCGGGACACGTATGTTTAGGTAGACGTTTTCTCGGGGATGCCTGTTCCCATTTCACATTCTTTTTGCCCAAAATTCTGCGAAAATAATAAAATGGCATAAGAGACTGAGTGCGCTCGGGCGAGTGGGGTGCCTAACACCTTCCCTACTCATCACCAGGCACGAATCTGATTATCTCTGGATTTATCCATTGCGCAGAGTGTATTTTTGTGGGTTCCATGGCCTTAATCGATGGATGATGACTCTTTACTATTTTTAGGTACGTCTTGATTCCAGGCTTTTGTCTCCGAATCAAGAGATATCTCATATATCGCAACTCGTGCTGTGAGGGCATTATTTCGAGAGTTTCTTGGTAGAGCTCTCCTTCACATGTGGAGATCCAAAGGATGTGAAGGGGATTCGTCCCTCGCCGTCCTCAGGATCAGGGTCTACTAGTTGGCGACTTTGCTGGGGAAATTTTTGAAATATTGCCTAACTCTATAAAAATGTCATTTTTTCTAATTTTGAATAAATTTTGGGCCAAAATCAAGTTAAATGAAAACTTTATCGTTAGAATCTAGGGGCACTAAGTAGGTGCGTAATAAAACAAGGGTTCACACAGTTCACTTCATGTTTTATTTTATTTTTTATTTTTGTTATTTATATATTAGAGTCGGCCTCCGGATATAAGTACAATCATGCCAGCAGGAAGTGATGAATTGGACGGGGCATTGGTTGAGACCTATATCCAATGTTATGCAGCCAATGAGCGTGATCCATTAACTCTGTACATCGCCTAGATGTACGTGGTGTACAAGAGTATGGATTGTAAGCATAGTAGCCCATTTAGTGTATATTGGGCCCTAGTTTGACACAAATATACTATATATATGTATATATGACATACATGAGCGACTAGCACATGTGAGCCTAGTTATGGCTCGGCCTTGACCCATGTAGTATAGGAGAGTGGTTCGCCTTATGCGGCTACTCACTTCGTCTTTTAGTACTCACCAGTCAGTTATGAGTCGAGATCTCCTTGGCTCTGCTAGATAGATTTAGGGCTGGTGCCCCTGGTTAGGATATATATGTATATATATTTATATATATTGATTATTAGATTAGGGCCTACTCCTTAGTGAGGTTTCCTTATATAATTCAAATCAATTATATCCATTTATTATTCAAATCTAGACCTTGGCTGTGGCTCTTACTTTGCCATTATTATGGCCATGGTCTATCTTCTGATCCGTTGATTATAAATCTGTTATTTATATTCATTGAGTATTAGATTAGGACCTACTTCTTAGTTGGGTTTTTCCTCCTAATCTAATCAATTATTCATATCTATCCATTCTATGGGTTATCATCAGATTATTTGATTATTAGATTAGGGCCTACTTCTTAGTTAGGTTTTCTCTCCTGATCTAATCAATTATTCATATCTATCCATTCTGTAGATTATCATCAAATTATTTGATTATTAGATTAGGGTTATCCTCTTAGTTAGGGTTCTTTATCTAATTCAATTCAATTAATCTATTCGTCATTCAAATTATGATCATATCAATGGCTTTTAATCATCATTCTAATAGCCATGATCTATCCTTTGATCTTTGATCGCAAGTCCGACCCATCATTACTTGTCATCATTCATGGCCAGTCTTTCATTTGATTACATCTCTCTTCGATGACCATATTTCGTTTACCGATTGTGAGCTTATCTTGCTACTATTATTTGAGTGAGAGTATCCTTGCTGTGAGTCCTATATTACTGAGTTTCAATTCATACACCTTTATGTTGGGCTTTGGGATTCCTTTTCTAAGGCTATTATGCTATTGGATTTTACCTGAAACAATTTTAGTGTGGTCGTTATCTTTCAGTGTTATTGATAAACCATGAGTTTACCTTACCACGACCCTTTTGTAAGGCCGTCATGCTACCAGATTTTAGCTGAAACATTCTGAGTGTGACCACTATCCTTTAGTGTTATTGATAAACCATGAGTTTACCTTACCATGACCCTTTTGTGAGGCCGTCACCCTGCCGGATTTTACCTAAAATATTTTGAGTGTGACCGCTATCCTCTAGGATTATTGATAAATCATGTGTCGACCTTACCATGACCCTTCTTATAATTGTCATGTTGCTGGTTCTACCCAAGGGAGAGATGTGTTTGTATTATCTCTTATTTTAATTTGTGTATAACATTGCCATGTGGTTATCTCCTATTAAAACTAGTGTTTGTCATTTCTATGACAGGAGTCTTAGCCACTCGCTTGTTGTTGACACCAAAAGAGCCTTTATTTCTGAACCTACTGGATCTTGCTAGTCGTTGAGACCCAGTTATCACTTTACTTCATCTAGTTATCACTTTACTTCGTCTGTTTCCTCTCAACTTAGATGGACGCGCTAGCTAAGAATGATAAGCAAGTCATGGCTAACATATGAGAAATGATGTCGACTTGGAATAAAGAAGTGGCCCATCTAATAGGTGAAGATAATGAGAAATCTGTAGCCTCTGAGGACTCTGACGTCCAAAATCACCCTCCTGTGATCCCTGTTCCTGTCCCTGTTATGGTATCACATATTGATGATTCCAAAGATAAACAACATACTGAAGAGAAGTGCCTCTCATCTACCACTACAAAAAAAAGAGAGGAAGAACTTGCTAAAGAGGTTGAGTAGGAAAGGTGAAAGAACTTGTTAAAGAAATTGAAAAATTGACCATTGATCACCAAAGCATAAAGAATTCAAGGAATGATAGCAAGCTAGTTGTTGGTTCCAAAAAGATCAGTGGTATTGAGTCGTCCCATCAAGCACTTCAAGCTGTCATGCAGAAGTTTGGTCAAGGATAGGAGAAACCAGCGCGTAAACCTAAAAAGAAGTTCATCCATTACTGGGACCTCCAGCAGTTATTCTCCGAAAACTTGTCAAGGATGGGCAGTTGAAACTCATGGCTCCAAAACCACCCCCTAAGGTTCTTCCAAGATTCTACAACAAAGAGGAATTCTGTGAATATCACCAAGGTCCTGGTCACATCACTAATCATTGTCGTTCTCTTAGATTTGCAATCCAGGATCTCATAGATAGGGGCCGTCCCATTTGGCCCAGATTCAATGTCGTTCAGAACTCTTCACCCAGACATGTTGCAGTTTCTTCAATTGATATTAAAGCCATCTCATCAACTAGCCTTTTGAAGATCCCACTATCATCATTCATCCCACCTTTGAGTTAGGGGGTACTTCAGCTACAGATTTGGGAATGTCCTAGTTTGAAATGTCAGGAGGTAGTTATATGCCAGAAAGAATGTCACAAATGCCAACTATTGAAGATCATCTTAAGCCAGGTCGACAGGACGTACACCAGGGTTGAACCCCCAGTCATTGACATCATGGAGGAAGGAGTGCTACCCATAAACTTTCAGTGCCAGTTCATTACCATTGAAGAAGTGTCATGGGTTTTAGGTTTCTCTTTCATCGAGTGTACACCAACTTTCTTCTCTCAAAGTTGGAAAAATGCAGTTGTGTAGATGTAAAAGAAGGAGAAAAATGTCATGTTTGTCAGTCGTGTTCATTCAGAGTTAATGTTTTGTCTTTGTAAAGTCAGATGTACAGCCCATTGAGGCACGTCTATAGTCATTAATGTATTTGAAGTTTCCAAGTCAATAAAGATTTGATTCTAGCGTTATCAGTATTCTTATGATTCACTCTTAAATCTAATGTTTAAATAAACAAAGACACCATTCTCGGATGAGAATGCAGACAAAATTCTCCTCGAGATCTGAAAGATGGTTAAACGAGAGGAAGAGCGTCGAGCATAGCCACTCAAAGAAGAAATTGAAGCTATCGATAGGGGTATCGAAATTCGAAACTAGGGAAAGATAGATTGGCAAAACTTTATCTCCTGAGGAACGCAAAGAATTGATAAACCTGTTTAGAGGGGTTTGAGGTAGTCTTGCTTGATCATATAAGGATAAACCATGTAAATGCCCTGTGTGGTGCGAAGCAAGACTCCATCAGCTTTAGACATTTAGTCAAAAGCAAAAGATTCAAGAGAGTGAAGCATGAGACATCCAGTGTAACCGATGAGAGTGTCGAATGAAGACTTTCAAATAATGAAGTCATGGTTAAAAGACTTGAGCCATAAAAGAACACTTGGACTGCATATTCTCAGTGTGATTCCGAGGTGGAACATTTCAAGAGTAAGGACATTCCTAATGTTTAAAGGAAAAAGGAAAATGTGAGAGAATATTCAAAAGAAAGAAAAGTGTGAGAGAAGACAAAAAGGAGAAGGGAACGTCTCCCTAAGACAACTCCTTAGAAAAATTAAAGACCCAGATGATGGAGTCCCTAAGACAACTCCTTAGAAAAATCAAAGACCCAGATGATGGAGTCAATCAAATAGATAACATATGAGAATCATCTTCAGTATTTGGAGACCAATGAGGGTTGTAGAATCTTGAGCATAAATTCAAGATCTCTGAGACAAGTGTAAGTTTGAGTGGAGCATCGTGGTTGAAGTCTTGCCTGACATACCGTCAGACTCCTCGACAAAAATATTCAAAGCCATCGAACCTAATCTACTCAAAAGAGCTTGTACATAAAAAAATCAGGAGCCCATCCTTGGATGTTTGAGCCTTTAGAGCCAAAATCCTAACGTCAGAAAATTCATTTGTGAACCCTTTGAGCCGAAAAGTGAAATCAAACCATTCTTTCAACCACACTATAAACTAAGGGCATTTTGCACCCGAACTACATCGGACTTGATTCCCAGCTCTTCAAGGGTACGTAGGCAACTTGATTTATTCAGGTTTG
Organism: Tasmannia lanceolata; assembly: GCF_043159265.1. NCBI lineage: Eukaryota > Viridiplantae > Streptophyta > Magnoliopsida > Canellales > Winteraceae > Tasmannia > Tasmannia lanceolata. The sequence continues at coordinate 25,843,477 of NW_027518721.1, read as the reverse complement.
GTCAACCTTTGGAATAAAAAAAAATTATTCCCTTTCAACATTTGAAGCTAAAAGCTAAACCATTCTTTGATAAAACCCAAAAGAGCGAACTACGCGGACCTGATCCTCCATTTTTGAGGTATGTAGGCAATCTGGCAAGACCAGATTCGGTCCAAATCCTTACAACCATAGAAATATCCAACCCCTTTGAACCCAAGCCCACCTAGAAAGTCCTTCTGGAGAAACAAGCAAAGGTTCGAGGTGAACAAAAATAAAAACAGAAAGAAATTAAAAGAACGAGAGTCTAAAGATCTGCTAGGTTGAAAACCTGAAAGGGCGACCTAGACTAAAGTGAGAGTCATGTTCTTGCTAAGCCAATAACCAAAAAGGGTTGGCTTATGCAAAAGATAGGGTAGTGGTCTGATGGATTGAAAACTTGAAGAGATAATCCAGTTAGAGGCAAAGACTTTCCAAAGACGGAAATTTGATGAGATATAGAAGGAGTTCTTCATTCATGAAGAATTTCAAGGTTTGAGTAGTGTGGTGAAATATGGGTCTAGGGAACCAAGAGGGGGGTGAATTGGTTTTCTCAAAAATTTATCCTTTTTGAAATCAAATTTTAAACCTAATTCTACTTCTCATTTCTTTCTTAGTTTTTGGTTAGTTCAAAGAATATCAAAATAAAGAATGCCCAACCAAACACAAAAATGAAAGTGCAAAAATAAGAAAAGAACACACCGATGTATAGTGGTTAGGGCAAAGCCCTACTCCACTCATCTTGAGATCGTCCAAAAGGATTTTCACTATTTGAGACCTCCATGATGCCCGGCTCTGAGGCAATTACAATCCAAAGGGAATTAAATGAGGATTCCCTTACCACCTTTACACCGACTCTCTTACTCCCCCGAGTTCTAAGCGCTTCTCCCAGGGTATTAAGAATATGATGCCCTAGCCACCTTTACAATGAATAGAATAGGAAGATTGCTTTGCCTCCCTTGAAGACTTGATGCATAATGATTGCTCCTTCAATGATCTCCACAAATAATTGCAAGTAAAAGCCCTAAATCCAAACTCTAAAGATTTACCAAGTTCAAGGCAAATTTGGTAGAGAAGAAATAAAAGATTCAAGCTAAAATTGATTGCAAGTGGATTTTTAATGCTTGAGTAGGTTGGTGGATAATTAGAAGCAGTTAATGTATATGGAAAATATGTATATATAGACCAACAACTCAAACTAGTCGTTAGGGGCATTTTCGTAATCAACTGGTCAAGAGAAAGTCAAGCCGTTCGAGCCCCAACGGCTACTTTGACAGACCAGGGCGGTCGACCGGGGTGTGGCGATCGCCCGCCCTTATCAGGTGCCCTTTTTAATTTTGAAATTCAAAAGTCTCGCAGTCGACTGGGGGATCTGCGGTCGCCCGCCAAGTGCAATCTGTCCATTTTTATTTTTCGTCGAAAACTGGTCCGCGGTCAGCCGAGCCTAAGGTGGTCGACCGCCGTGACCTTTATGGATGGCTCCGAAATTTCCAAGAGCCCATCCTGGGTCGACCGGGTAGACTCGGTCGACCGGACAACTCATATCGAGTAGATGCTGCATTTCCAGCATCCATCCTGCGGTCGTCCTCTGTGCCTCGGTCGACCGGCCCTGTCTTGAAATTTTCATTTTACTTGTTTAGGGGTTAGAGCTTTGATCTCTTTGGGGTTCCATTTTGTTTAGTATTTTGGAGTGTTATGAGGGTCCCAAAAATATTGGGCCACCACATGGACACCCACTAATCCATTTCAGTTCTTTTAGTGGGGGTTTTTGAAAAAGCCTTAACTTGGAAAAAACTAAAGAGAATGATGTACAAAAAAAGTCTAAGTATAGCTACATACATCTCACTTTGGCCTTGGCCTTCATTGATCTTCCATTGTGTGCATTGATCTTCCATTGTGTGCATGCTTTGCTTGAGAGTATTGAAGTGAGCTCCACCTTGACCATGTAGTGTGTTGGTTCCTTCAATGATTAACCTATCTTAACACAACACTTCAAGGAAAATTGAATAGTATATAAAAAGCATAATCAATTTAGTTTGAGAATCATCAAAACAGGTAAGAGGATGGACCCTTGGGCTTATAATCTTCCCCTTTTGATGATGACAAACAAAATTGATTATGAGGTGTATGGAGTGACATGATAAGCTAGTGAATGCAAATACTTCCCCTCAATATATGCACAATTTTAAAAAATCATTATAAGGCTTGAAGTGCAAATAAAATATGGATAGATAATCAATTTCTAGAATTCTCCCCCTTTTGGCATCGGCAAAAAGGAAGGATATCAAGTTTAAGCACACACATGAGAGTAAGAATTAGCCTCTTAGTATGCTCATGCGATTGATTAACTCTCCCTTAGGCATTATCATGAAGCAAATGCGTACTTCTAGCAAGTTATAGCATCTAAGAATCCCCCCTCCTCTTTTTTGTATCATGAGATAGGGTATGAGCGTGAAACTATCATGATAAGCAAGAGTAAATAATAATCAAGTTAGGTACTCCCCCTGAATCAATACTTATGGTATAAAGAGAGTATATAGTCAAGTAATGCACATATACCTGTTTATGATTGAGATGCTGGCATAAGGCCAAATTGTTATGTATTTTAATTAAGGTGAAAGTACCATCTCCCTCTTAGAAACTAAGAAGGCTAAGGGTACCAATTGAGTGACTTTTAAAGATTAAGATTTGACATCTCCTTCATGCAGATACTATAAAACTGGGATGATACATATATATATATATATATATATATATATATATATATATATATATATATATATATATATACTATATAGATAAGTAGGTGAAAGCATAAAGTATTCACTTGGCAAGATCTTTGACTTTGTCTACACTCCATATGTTTAAGGCACTTATTATATAACACATTTTCCCATCACTAAGGTACTTTGTAAAGATGTTAGTCAATTGTTCCTCAGTATTGATGTATTTTAAGCATATATCCCCCTTTTGTTGATGATCTCGAAGGAAATAGTGCCGAATCTCAATATGTTTTGTTCTTGAGTGCTGTATGGGGTTCTTTATAAGGGTTATAACACTAGTGTTGTCACATTGGATGGGAATATTTTCTAGTTGAACTCCATAATCCATCAATGTGCTTTTCATCCATAGGACTTGTGCACAGCAAGCCCCAACTGCCACATATTCTGGTTCTGTTGTGGATAAGGTTACTAAATTCTGTTTCTTACTAAACCATGATACAAGAGATTTGCCCAATAGACAAGTCCCATTAGTGCTCTTTCTATCTACTCTACACCCTGCAAAGTCTGCATCTGAATATCAGTGAGTGTAAAGTCACTGGATCTCTCATACCCTAATCCCAGACTTTGGGTGCCTCTCAAGTACCTTAAAATCTTCTTAACTGCAGATAGATGAGACTCCTTAGGATCGGATTGAAATCGAGCACAGAGACAGACACTAAACATAATGTTTGGCTTACTGGCTGTCAAATAAAGGAGACTACCTATCATACCCCTATACTTTTTTTTATCCACTGACTTGCCAAACTCATCTTTTTCAATTTTAGCATTTGTACTCATTGGAATTCTTGCAGTCTTGCAGCTATCCATCCCATACTTCTTTAGTAACTCCTTTATATACTTTTTTTGATTAATGAATATCCCATTTTGGTATTATTTTATTTGGAGTCCTAGGAAGTAGATCAACTCACCCATCATGCTCATTTTAAATTCATTTTTCTTTAGATTTGAAAATTCATCGCACATCCTTTGATTTGTTGAACCACAGATGGTGTCGTCTACATAGATTTGGGCAAGGAGGATATCTTGATTTTCTTTTTTATGAACAAAGTCTTATCAACTTTGCCCATCTCAAAGCCCTTTCCTAGCAAGAAGGAGCAGAGTCTCTCATACCAAGCTCTAGGAGCATGCTTCAATCCATATAAAGCCTTATCAAGCTTGAAGACATGATTTGGGTATTTGTAGTCTTCAAAGCCTGGAGGTTGCTCAACATACACTTCCTCTTGGATATAGCCATTTAGGAAGGCACTTTCAACATCCATTTAATACAATTTAAATCCACTATGACATGCATATGCCAAAAGTATCCTAATGGCCTCCATATGAGCAACATGAGCAAATGTCTCATCATAATCTATCCCTTCCTCCTGATTGTACCCTTGGGCTACAAGACTAGCCTTATTCCTAGTGATTATTCCATTCTCATCCATTTTGTTTCTATACACACATCTTGTGCCAATGACTGGGTGATCACTCTCCACACTGTGTTCCTTTCGAATTTGCTCAACTCTTCTTGCATAGCCTTCAACCAATATTCATCATTTTCGGCTTCTTTAATGGACTTAGGCTCCAATTCGGATAGGAATGCCAAATTGTTACTCACACTTCTATAGTATGATCTAGTTCTTACCGGCGATGTGGCATCACCTAAGATTTGAGATTCCGGATGATCTACCAAAATTCTCCTATCCGTAGGTAATGAATTGTCCTCTACACTTTCAACTTCCACAATAGGTAATGTATCACTTGTAGACTCTTGGGGAGGAACATTTATCTTAGGCAAAGGGTTTTCAATGTGTTCATCATCATCATGTGGCATGTCTTGAAGTGTTGGCTCTCTGTCATCAAATGTAACATGTATAGATTCTTCTACAATTAGGGTTCTTCTATTAAACACTCTATATGCTTTGCTATATGTAGAATATCCTAAGAATATGCCATCATCTGATTTCTTATCAAATTTATACAAATTGTCTTTGATATTCAAGATATAGTATCTACAACTAAATACCTTAAAGTAGCTTATATTGGGTTTCAAGTTTTTCCAAAGCTCATAAGGTGTTTTCTTAGAAATTAGCCTCATATACACCATATTTATGATATAGCAAGCGGTGCTAACCGCCTCCGCCCAAAAATATGTAGGGAGACTATTCTCATGCAACATTATTCTAGCCATTTCTTAGAGGGTTTGGTTCTTTCTTTCCACAACCCCATTTTGTTGAGGTGTCCTAGGTCCCGAGAAGTTGTGTTTTATGCCATGATCATTACAATAAGTGTTAAAATGTATGTTTTCAAATTCTGTTCCATGATCACTTCTAATGTAAGATATGGCTATACCCTTTTCATTCTGGACTAGATTACACAACTTAAAGAAATTTTCATAGGTTTCATCTTTATGTGCTAAAAATATGACCCATGTAAATCGTGAATATTCATCCACAACAACAAGCACATACCTCTTTCCACCTAAGCTACTTGTCTTTATTGGTCCAAAAAGATCCATTTGAAGTAGTTGCAAAGGGTAAGTGGTAGAGATCATTTTTTTAGGGGCAAATGAACTTTTTAATTGTTTGCCTAATTGACAAGTTCTACAAATGTGATCTTTGATGTAATTAAGCTTAGGCAAACCTCTAACTATGTCTTTTGAGGAGAGGGTTGAAATGAGTTCCATTCCGGCATGACCCAACCTCCTCTGCCATAACCAAGAATCTTCACTAGTGGCATTGAGACACGTTACATTTTGGAATCTAAGACCATCTAGTCCAATTGTGTAAATGTTATTGTCTCTAGAACCTATGAATTGCACCTTTCCATCTACCTTATTTTTAACTACGCATTGTTACGGTTGAAGACTACTTAAATCCATTATCACATAATTGACTAATGCTAATAAGATTATGAGATAAGCCATCAACATAAAGTACATCGTGAATGGTAGATGTAGAGTTACCTATGGTGCCTTCTCCTTTAACCTTTCCCTTGTTGTCATCTCCAAAGGTAACTTCTCCACCATCCTTGAGTGAAAGGAATGCAAATTGAGTGAGGTCTCCGGTCATATGCCAAGAGCATTCACTATCAAGGTACCATGTGTTCTTCTTGTTGTGGCTTCTAAGACATACATACATATAAATAGATAAGTGAGATCCCTTAGGTACCCAAATCTTCCTAATCTTGCTATGTCCATTTGTTTTTATTTTTGCATTTAATTTGATTTTGTCTTGTTTAGCATCCATGCAAGCAACCCTATAATGTCCTTCTAGTCCACAATAAAAATAAGTTTTAGTACCACTAGAAGAAGCTTTCACAAATTTGTTTTATAGTTTGACATTGTAGTATCCCATTTACGTCCAAGTTCACTCTTGTCATGTGACCATCTTTGAATGTTAACAAGTCTATCCAGTTTTAGTAAATAATTCTCAATCCTTTCAAATAGTTTCTTTAAATCATCATATTTGTGAGATAATTCACTATTTTCATGCTTTAGTTTGTTGTTTTCAATGGATAACTTTTGTCTACTTTCATTCAAACTCTTGATGGTAGCATTCAAATCATGAATTTCAAGTTTAAATTTTTTATTTTCTTCTTCTAGAAAATCATGATCTTTCTTTAACCAACCAAATTCTTTTGTCAAAGTAGAAGAGAGTTTTCAAGAGATGCATTCTTATCAAGTTCAATTCTAGTTGATCATGTGCAATTTTTAAAGAATTAAGAACTTCTTTTAAAGTAATAACATCATTTAAAGTACTCACTTCTTGATTGTCACTTGTTGAAACCATGAAGCACACATTCCTTGCGATCATGCAATCTTCTCAATCATCCGGCTCACATTCGCTTTCATTATCTTCATCCCATGTGGTGGACATTCATTTCTTGCCTTCTCTCCTGTTGAATCGATTGTTTGGAGTAGGCTCATTGTTGAATGGGCAATCCGGGCGAATGTGTCCAACTTTCTTGCATCTGTAGCATCGAGGTTGAGAGGATCCATCACTAAGCTCTTCTTTCTTCTTGAATGGAAGAGTGGCATGTCTATTTTCCATGTTTGCCATGTTCTTTTGCAAGAACTTGATTCTTCTTGATAAGAAAGCTACCTCATCTTCCAAATCTCCTCTCACTTCTTCATCATTACCTACATTACAAGTAAAAGCAACATCTTTTCCTTTTTTCATTTTATTTTCAATTTCGGGTGCTTTTGTTTTAAAAATCATTTCATGAGTTATCAAATACCCTATTAGTTCATCTAGATTTATGTGTTAGGGTCCTTGGCTTCGGTGATTGCGGAGGTTTTGGATTCCCATGGTAGAGGTAGGGATCTAAGGATTTTGGACACTAAATCATTATTTGAAAATTATTTTCCAAGTCCCCTTAGCCCATTTACTAAGTTAGTGAGTCTAGTGTACATATCGGCAATGGATTCATCGGGTGCCATTTGAAAAAGTTCAAATTGCCTAAATAGATGGTTCATTTTAGATTCCTTAACTTGGTTAGTTCCTTCATGGGTAATTTCTAAGGAGTCCCAAATTTCTTTAGCTGAATTTAAGTTTGAAACTCTATCGAATTCTCCGGGTTACAAAACACAAATTAAGGAATTCATGGCTTTGGCATTATAGTTTGAGGCTTGTTGTTCGGCTTCGGTCCAATCGTTTAAATCTCTAGTGGGTAAGGTATATCCGTTTTGAACGGCTCTCCAAATTTGGTAGTCTTGGGTTGAAAAAATTTCATTTTGGTTATCCAATATCCATAATTTGTTCCATCAAAATAGGGCGGCCTAGTGTTTGAGTGACCTTCTTGGCATTGAGGGTAGTTTGCCATTTTAGGATCTTTTCTCTTGTCCAGTTAGGATTTTGAAAATAGAGACGAAGCTTTGATACCAATTAAAATATGGGTCTAGGGAACCAAGAGGTGGGTGAATTGGTTTTCTAAAAAATTTATCCTTTTTGAAATCAAATTTTGAATTTCTCTTTTCTTTCTTAGTTTTTGGTTAGTTCAAATAATATCAAAATAAAGAATGCCCAACTAAACACAAAAATGAAAGTGCAAAAATAAGAAAAGAACACACCGATGTATAGTGGTTCGGCAAAGCCCTACTCCACTCTTCTTGAGATCGTCCTCAAGGATTTCCACTATTTAAGACCTCCACGATACCCGGCTTCGAGGCGATTACAATCCAAAGGGAATTAAATGAAGATGCCCTTGCCACCTTTACACCGACTCTCCTACTCCGCCGAGTTCTAAGCGCTTCTCCCGATGGTATTAAGAATAGGATGCCGTGGCAACCTTTACAATGAATAGAATAGGAAGATTGCTTTGCATCCCTTGAAGGCTTGATGCAGAATGATTGCTCCTTTAATGCTCACCACAAATGATTGCAAGTAAAAGCCCTAAATCCAAACTCTAAAGATTTACCAAGTTCAAGGCAAGTTTGGTGGAGAAGAAATAAAAGATTCAAGCTAAAATTGATTGCAAGTGGATTTTTAATACTTGAGTAGGTTGGTGGATCATTAAAAGAAGTTAATGTATATGGAAAATATGTATATATAGACCCAACAACTCAAACTAGCCATTAGGGGCATTTTCGGAATAAACTGGTCAAGAAAAAGTCAAGCCGTTCGAGCCCCAACGGCTACTTTACCAGACAGAGGCGATCGACCAGGGTGTGGCCGTTGCCCGCCCTTATCGGGCGCCCGTTTTAATTTTGAAATTCAAAAGTGTTGACCGGGGGATCCGCGGTCGCCTGCCAAGGGCAATCTGTCCATTTTTTTATTTTTCGTCGAAAACTTATTCGCGGTCGGCCGACCCTAAGGCAGTCGACTGCCAACCTTTATGGGTGGCTCCGAAATTTCAAGGAGCCCATCCGCGGTCGACCGGGTAGACTCGGTCGACCGGACCACTCTTATCAAGTAGATGCTGGATTTCCACCATCCATCCCGCGGTCGACCTCTGTGCTTTGGTCGATCGGCCCTGTCTTGAAATTTTGATTTTACGTGTTTAAGGTTTAGGGCTTTGGTCTCGTTGGGGTTCCATTTTGTTTAGTATTTTGGAGTGTTATGAGGATCGCAAAAATATTGGGCCACCACATGGACACCCACTAATCCATTTCAGTTCTTTTAGTGTGGGTTTTTGAGAAAGCCTTGACTTGGAAAAAATTAAAGAGAATGATGTACAAAAAAAGTCTAAGTATAGCTACACCTATCTTTGGCCTTGGTATTCATTGATCTTCCACTATGTGCTTGCTTTGCTTGAGAGTGTTGAAGTGAGCTCCTCCTTGACCATGTAGTGTGTTGGTTCCTTCAATGATTAACCTATCTTAACACAACACTTCAAGGCAAATTGATTAGTATATAAAAAGCATAATCAATTTAGTTTGAGAATCATCAAAACAGGTAAGAGGATGGACCCTTGGGCTTACAGTGGGCAGTACAGGCAAAGTTGAGACAAGTAGTCTATTAGACCAGAAATTTGGACGACATTAGTTGTGACTTCCTGCAAAGACAGAAGTCGATGAGATGGAGAAGCAATCTCTAAACAGGGCAAGTTTCTGGAATCCAAGTAGTGTTGGCAAGATAACTTTAATATCTTTTTAAACTAGGGGCATTAAGACTGAGCAATCCGAAGGGGGTAATAACCATGATAGAAATCCTAATTGAGGAAATTAGAGCCTCTTGACATGGTTTTCGAGATTACTCTAAGAGCAGCTACCCTTACCTTTAAAAAAAATGACACATCAGATCTAAGGGTGAATCAAAAGTGAGTCAAGTCCCTTGAATAACGTACATCTTCTTTGATAAGGACCTTGGAAGTTTGTTCCTCATTCGTATTTGTTTTCCTTCAAGGTCTAAAATTGTTTGGCACTAGAAAGAATAAGTGTATACCTTCCGAAATGAAAGGAAACACTCAGACTAGACCCTGGTTTAGGTATCAGAAAAAAGCAAGAAATATCCTGTTCAGATACGATGAAGATGCCAAGTTTCAAGCAGTGAGTGGTGGAAAAAAAATGGACCTCAAACAGTGGTCAATGAAAGGAGGAAACTTCAAGTGATGACAACAATGAGAGGAGAAAATTTTGGGCTCAGCCATTATCCTATCTTTATTCCGAAGAAAGAACCTATGCAAATCCAAATTTCCCTTACCTATCCTGGTTCTGCTTTCCTTTAAGACTCTTGTCATAGAAGCACAATACACTAGGGGCGTCTTTTATGACTTACGTCATAAAAGATGTCTTATGAGCACATTTATGTGTGAATTGTAGGTAGGAAAAGATTATCGTTTTACTTTTAGAGCAGTACTATTTGATGTGTTTTCCTTGTTTTTTATGTTTCAGGGATATTTCAGATTTTTCAAGGAAAACGGAGCTAAAGCAATGAAATTCCAAGAAAATAGCATCAATGGCCAAGATCATCCCTTTAAGAAATTATAACTCACTAAATGAAGAGCTAGGATCAGCCCATGGAAGGAAGTATTTGGGAACAGTTCACAATATTGCAGCCCAATAAAGGGAGAGCCTATCAAATGTACGATTAAGATCATTCAATGCAAAAGATAATTTGGAGCAACTTAGTGATGCACTGGCTGAACAAATGAATGGTTCATATTATTCTATGAAGAGGGTTTGAGGTGCCACCTACTTACTTTGTGGAGCCCACCAATTTGGTCCATCCTATGGGAAATAATTGAGAGGGCCAAACCAATTTACATTGTGGCCGGTTCAAATGGACAGTTAGGTTCATCCCATAGAAATGATTTTTGGGCGCACCACACTGGGTGAGCACAAGTGGGATTGTTTGTCCCCATTTATGTAGACCCACCTCATAGATGGTTCGGATTATCTCTACAGATCATTTAGGATATGACCCTCCTACATTATGGTTTGATAAATGAACTGTCAAGATCAACTTTGGGGATGAATTTGGAACAGCCCATACAATGGACAACTTGGATTACGCATAGAGGATTTACATCGAGGCCTAATCAAGTGAACGGTTTAGATCTATCATATGTGCTATCTAGATCATTCTAATTTTGGGTGCAAACAAAGTACAACATGGCCCATTTAAATGGACGATTTAGATCGATCTATGTTGTGCCCCTTATATTTTTGTTGACGTGGGGTCTGTCATTTTAAACCTCACGATTTCATGATGGGGCCCACTTGGGAGGGTGACATAGGCCCACTTATATGTGAAAAGCTGAAGTCGAAAGGATTAGATGGGACGGCCAAGTGTGCAAAAGTGACACACGTCCAAGGAACCATGTCGTCTCAGGAACAGCTAGCACATAACAATTGTTAGTTAGTCAATTGTCGAAGCCACATTTGAACATATAAACAACCAAATAAGGAAAGTTCATAAACATAAAAGTTGTAGATCTTTCAAAATCCTTCGATATGAGTACTCAAGAGTTAAAATCCCAATTCAGATGAGTGAGATATGACTGTTTTAGTAAACAGTGTTTTCAATTTCAGATTCTAAAATTCAGATTTTAGTTTTTGATTTTCTAATTAGAATAGTTTTGATTTGTTTGTTAATTAGAACTAATTTCTCTCATTAATTAGAACTGATTTTTCTTATTTAGTAGGTACTTAATAGAATCATTAAATCTTTGGTTCACTTTGCCTAGATATAAGAAATAAATTAATAATCAAATTAAAGTTAGTTTCGATCTTTGTTTTGTTTAAGGAGTAAATTTATAGTAAGTTGTTGGCTCCGAGGTATATCCACGGAAATCCTGAGACCCATGCCAGGCAATAACTTATTATACTTTTATTTTCTAAATAATAAAAGATAGAAAGTCTACATCTTCTTCCCTGAGATCGACCCGTGACTGCATATGATACGTGCACTTGCGGTTTTTTAATATCACAATCATTGTAAAAAACACAAAGGCAATCAGTGCCAATGTCTCCAACAAGTTGAGATAAGAGAGATACGAGCACATCTTGAGCCAAATCTCTAAACTCCTCAATCGAGTCCATTCTTTAGAAAAGTCAACTCCCAAAGAAAATTATTTTTCCCAGGGGAGTCTAGAATTTGCTCCCACAAACCTTCAAACCCCAACAGAATGTTGTTCTCTTGACAAGAAGGGTCAATATTCAAATCTCAATAAGTCACTTGAGTCTGGTCCTCAGCAAAGAACTCGTACTCCCAATTTCCTCGGTAAGAGGCAATCAATCGTAGAAAATTATTCAAAATCAATCAATTTTCAGCAACACCTATTGGCTCCCAAGTCTCCTCATGGTTTGCCAGTTAGGTACACCATGGACCCTTATTTCCCGAGTGGCTCTTCGTGATCTGCCTTTCAGGTTGTATCATTGACCTACTATCCTTATTCATTCTTGGCTCTTCATGGTTTGCCAGTTAAGTATATAATTGACCCTTATTTCCTGAGTGGCTCTTCGTGATCTGCCTTTCAGGTTGTATCATAGACCTACTATCCTTATTCATTCTTGGTTCTTCGGGGTCTACCATTCAGGTACACCATGGACCCTTGTTTCCCGAGTGGCTCTTCGCGATCTGCCTTTCAAGTTGTATTATGGACCCACTATCCTTATTCATTCAAGGCTCTTCGTGAGTATACCATGAACCCATATTTCTTGAGTGGCTCTTCGTGATCTATCTTTTAGGCTGTATCATGGACCCACTATCCATGCTCATTCCATTCATCTATATTACTTGTCGTTGTTCTTGCTGGGCTCTTCATGGCTAATTGCCATGGACCCCAGATTCATTGATTGGCTCTTCACGGCTTCTTGTCATGGACCCTTGATTACTTCTTGGCTCTTCGTAGCTCATAGCTATGGACCCTTGATTTTTTATTATTATTTAATAAATCAATCACTCAATATCTTTTGGCATGGCACTTCATGGCTTGTTACCATGGACCCTCGATTTCTGCTTTCTTGGCTCTTCATGGCTTGTCGCCATGGACCCTTGATCAAAATTTTCATTCAACTGTTGTTCTTTCTTGTCTAGTTTGGTGAAAAGCTGGACCGCAACTCTATCTAGTTATTTTTGTTGTTAGTAATGAAAAGTCAAGTCATGATCCGTCATTACGCAGTATACCGCTACCCAAGTGCGGATTTAGGTATACCTGTGTTTTTTTTATGTGTTATCATGTTATATGGCTGGTGGGGGGTTTTCTCACCAATATGTTCTGAATGCCAAATTATGTGTCCAGCGTTTCACCAACTTACCCAGGTGTCATGTTAAATGTTGAACTTTTAAAACAAAAAAACCAAAAATTTATTTTGTTTTGACCTTTTTGCTAGTTTACCCTTGTGAACATCGTTTTAAAACAAAAAAACATTTTTACTAGTTTACCCTTGTGAATACCATTTTAGAATCAAAACCCAAAATTTACTTTTTTTCGGGTCGGCCAAAATATGTTGTCTATTCAGCTTCGGCATTTGCGCGACAAGCACGCTCTGCCAAAGAGGAGCATCCGTAGATAACCCATTTTGACCGAACCCCAAATAACCACGTTTGAATAAAAAACCATCAAATGAATGAACTAGAGTCCCAAACTTCATCATAAGGTAGGTTAGGATCCCAAGTAGGTTCCCATAAAATTTCAGGAAAATTCGCCAAAGTTTGCCTAATAAGACAAGAGTAGTTAGTACTGCAGTGTAATATAATGTAGAAAGAGGGGAGTGGTTGATCCAGTTGAGTGTGTGCTAGTTAGATTAATTTCCAGTAGGGGATTGCCCCTAGACAACTATAAGGGTCTGAATTTTTCTTCCTAATTTTCACTAAGCATTTTCTTTTGGACCACCCTAGTCGGCGAAGCTAAAGCAAAATATATTAAGCAAGGAGCTGTCTGAGGAAAGTTATAGGGGTTAAAAATTAGGGTCATATTCTATAAATAGTCGAACTTAGCTGAAGAAGGGGGGATTTTTTTCATTTTGGGATCTAGGGCTTGTTATTTTCAGAGATTAGAGAGAGAGAGAGAGCTTTTTCAAAATCCCTAACCTACTCTCATTTCTCTGGCCAATTCTTGGTCGGAGTAGCCATCATTCACATTGGATTGCTTGCTACATCTCTGATTTTCTTGTTGTTTCCATGATTCTTTCCTATAGCTCTTGTTCAAACCCTGTTTTGACATCATAACCTTAGATCCACCATTTTTGTCTCCTGAAACCCCATTTTAGTTCCTAAAACTACAAATTTCAGACCTCAAGATTTAATTTCACCTTATTACTTTCTCAAATCTCCTTTTCCTTCTTAGAATAAGTTCAAATCTTCAAGTTTTTAGATCCAAGCCTTTAATAGCAAGCAAAGCTCAGATCCATTTGATTACTCAGAAAGCAAGATGAAGAGGAAAATAAGAAGAAATCTCGCTTAATTACAGATTTCTTTGAGCTCTGGACATTTTTTTTTCTTGAGGGGACTCAATCGGAAGATTAGGTAAGTAATTCCTTTCAAATATTCTTGAGTTATTTGGCTTAGAAAGTTAAATGTATGCATGCGATGGTAATATCGTAGTTGTAGATTGTTGATTTCAATAGATCAGAGGTAATTCATTCATAAAGTTTATAAATAAGAGGTTAATTTTAATGATTTTGTGGTCGAAGCATGTAACATAACTGATTCATGCTTTGCTAATTAATTTTGTGGTTATTTTCTTGTTTGATGTTTATAGTTTCGTTGATAAGTCTCATTCCTAATTTTGTGCTTATATTGTCAAAGATTTAAGCAAGGTTAAACGTTTGGAAGTATTTTATTAACAAATCTAGTTCCACTAGGTTTCGTCTCTAAAGGAAGGATGCTAACACAGATGAGTGTAGTAATATTTTCTGATCATAAATCTATTTGAACTGAGTTGAAATATCCCTGTTTGGTGTGATGCAAAACCTGTTTGTATTATAACAGAGTCATTTCTAGACAGTAAAGTTGTTCTCTGATTGATTGTTATATAAACTTGTTGAATTTTGAGGTCAAGAGTCCTTCTTCTTTAGTCACTTTAGAATATTGACCTTGGTTTCCTAGAACTTATCGCTATCTTTATTTGAAATAGTGACTTGAAAAGGGTTTGGACCTCATTTATAAGATCAGAAAATGTCTTTGTTCATCTTGTAGAAAAGGTCTTGTCATATAGTGTTGACCTTTTCCCTTTAAAGAGGCTTGTACATGACTTATAGGGACCTGATAGGATTCAGTAGTAGCTCCAGGGGTCTAACACCTATGTGTATCATGTCCGTGTTGGTGTATGTTTTGAAAGATACTGGAATGAACATTCACTAATGTGGGTTCAAAATGAAAATGCTTGTATTAATGTTTGATGCTAATAGCACAATTCATGAATTTTTGAATGGTATTATTATGTTTTGACATCAGTCAGGTTGCCTATAATGCATGTCGAATTTTGTGTGGTCTACGATTTATATACTAGGAAAATTTGTGGTCAAATAATGCCTTCGAATAAGTTTTCAAGGTTTATGTATCAGATTTTGTTTAAACTGAAGCACATACCTTTGATAATGATATTTTTTTTTTTAAAAGAGAGAGGAAAAGATATGAAGATAATTTTTTAGAACACTTGTTTCTTGGGTATAAAGTATTTCAATGAATCTCTTCTGAGTTATGCTCTTATTTTGTTTGAAAAATGAATTTAAATATGTCTGTAGCGTTTATTAGAAGAGCACATTTCAGATGTTTTGATATGTCTTTACGAATAATGATTTATTTATTTTTATCAAGGACATAATGAGTTTTTATGGTTAATAGTAAAGAAGATTTGTGTCAAATGTCACTGTGTTTAACTCTTTTAATGTTAGGAATGTTTGAAAATTTTGTAATTTTACAGTTATAAGCATAGTTATGTGATTAAATTGAAGGGAATCATATCAATATTTTGAATATTTCAAGAATTTATCATCATTTTAGCTGTTTGATTGTTATCTTATTTATCATTCGAATAAAATAAATAGTTGGTTAAGAGTTGTCAGTGTTATTTTGTTTGTGGACATTATGATGCACAGAAATAAAGAATTGTATTCATGGTGCCATAAAAGGAGAAGGGCGTATAATCAAGGTGTAATCACTAGTGTATAGTAGTGTGTTTGTTAGATTACTCTATTCCTTTATTTGTTTCACATGATTAGTTTGCTTTTATTATGAAGTGCTTTTAGCAAGACTTTTAAAGTTTCTCAGGTAGTATATAAATTGTACAAAACAACTAGGTTTTGTGTTGATATTTATTTTTTTAGCTCAGCTCATTCATGTTTTCTTTTAAGGCAACTATAATGAACATTCTCAGAGTAGGGGCTAAGGAAAGCATGATGTGTCTTTGTTTTGCAAATTGTTTGTAATATGCCTTGCTAAGAACAAGTCTGTCCCTGTTTTTATTCTCTCTCTTATTAAATGACAATTGTTTTATAAAAGATTTTTTTCCTTGAAGCTTTAGGGTTAGTTAATGATTTAAAAATCAGGGCAGTCTTGTGGTCATTTCTTTGAACTAGAAAGGAAATAAATTATGTTCTATAAAAGGGGAAATCATGGTTGATGGCTGGTGGTTATTGACATTGGTATTGAAGAGTTGCTCTATTTAATATGTTTAAAACACTTGGTAATCCGTTTATTCAAATGGAATAAATTTCTAACAAAAAAATGATATAAACTTATAGCCAAATGCATTTTCATTACTTTTAGTTTTGATATTCAAATGAAAAATCTATAGTCAAAAGATGAACGCCTTAATAGGTTGACACGTTTTAAATTTAGTTGTTTCATTTTGGAAAGCTATTAGCATGAGCATTACGCAGTCCTTTTGGTTTGGTTTTATAACCTTATTCAATGGTTCTGTAGATTTGCTATATGTATAATCTAATTATGTTAATTGTAAACAATCTGCTTGTCTTTCATTGCTTGAACTCGTACCTCAAAAGGTGTGAGGAGTGAAATGTTTTTTTTATGGTGGTAGTGCATCCGTTAAAATGAAGTAGGACTTACGCCATTGTTTCCAGCTGAAAGAGTAGTCATTTTTTTATGGCAATATAGGAGTTGATCATATTCTGTTACAAATCATAAATTTAAGAGATAGGATAAAATATATAATTAAAATATACAGGGTAATGTCACAACCACATCATTATTTATTGATGCTCAAGCAGTTATTTTTACCTATTGATGCTTGTATAATTATAAGTAGTAATTGCATGAGCTCGGCTTGTTATTTTGATTGGATCGGTTGTTTGGAAGTGTTTCCATGAAAATTATGATGATGAGTAATTATTGAATGGGGTAAAAGATAAGATAAGTTGGTGTATTTTTTGAAAATATAACTACTGTGATATAATTGTGCTAATGTAATGTTCAGAAACTGATGTTTGTATTACCATGTTGATAATCATACTGTTATATTAATCAGGTATAATGATCAGTTCATTTGCATGTCACGACATTTATAGAGCAAATAATTGAATAAATAATGAGGTTTGTAACAACTTCATTTTAATATTATACTGATCAAATGATAGATACTGATTGACAGTATTGTTAAAAATTATGGTCTATTTGCATCACCTTAACAGTAATCTCTTGGATAATATTTTGGTTTGGTGAATGTATGCAGTTCCCTTTTGACTTCGTTTAAAATGCTAAAGGCCCATTGAATTTACTATTGATTGTTATATTTGGAATTTCTTCTTAGTAATGACCTTCTTTATCATTACAAGGGCGATGAAGGAGTCATCCCAAGCCCATCTTTAGGGGATTTGCTCGGTCCTAGTAGCGTTCCCCTCTTTCTTTCCCTTTTCATTTAGGGGACTTGTATAGTCCCTAGAGTTGTTCTTAGTTATCTAGTATCCTTCTTTCATGGCAAATGGCTATGATGGCGCTAGCCGGAGCCTCCCCTTTTAGGAGACATGTCTTGTCTCATTATGTATTTTTTCCTTTAGGAGACATGCTTTGTCTCATTAGAAAGGTTACATCTTTAGAAGGTAAGTTTTGTCTTATTAGAAAAGTACCTTTTTAGGAGATTGACTAAGTCTCATTAGTTGCACCTCCTCTAATTTAAAGACTAACTTAGTCTTTCTAGATTACCCTATTCCTGTTTATCATTGCAAGGGCAATGATAGGGATAAGTGGAGCCCATCTCTGTGTCTAGGAGACTTGCCTAGACTCAGTAGCACCCTTGTTTATCTCCTCTGTGTTTTTGAGACATGTTTTGACTTGTTAGCACACCCCCTTTATGGAGTTGTTAGACATTCCTTGACTTATTTGCACCCCCTCTTTTATGTTACTTGTTAGGGAGTTTGTCCTTATAGACTAGCAGCTTGTCCTTTAGTTAGGGAGTCGGCCCTCTAGTTAGAAGTTTGTCCTCTAGTTTTGGAGTCTCCCCTTTAGTTTAGGAGCTTATCCTTTGGTTTAGGAGTTTGTCCTTTAGATAATAGTTTATCCTTTAGCCATTGTTTCCTCATCTTTTAGAGAATGACTCAGTCTTCTTAGGTTCTTTTACCTACTTGGGATCTTTCCATGTCATTCATAGTTGGGATGCAAGTTTACTTGTTTGTGTACCATTTCATTTTCTTGGGACACTAGTTTATTTGTTTAGAGTTTCTCCCTTTAGCCCTCGGGATTTTGCCCTAGTGTGTTATTTTGTATATTTCCTTTGGCTAAAAGGGTGAAACTTTCATTTTGAAAATTCAAAAATATTGAAGCATTTTAAAATTTAGAAACATTGAAATTCAAAACTTCAAAAATATCTGAAAAGTCAAAAGATATTAGGAGCGTATTAGGAAAGTCTGTTTCCGAACTATGTTGGCTTGATCTCCTCCCACGAGGTACGTAGGTAGCTTGGGATCTTTATCCCAAGTCCAGTCAAATCTTCAAAAAGAAATTGTTCAAAAACACAAAAATCTTTTAAGTAAATTTTTTCAATAAACCGTTTTTCAAAAAGATCTTCCTCTAGAGTTAGGAGTTTGTCCTAGATGTATAGATGGTTTTAGAGTAATGAGTTTGTCCTAGAGTTAGGAGAGTCCTAAAGTTAGGAGCCTCTGTGCGGTCAGTTTGACTATGTAGCTTGGCGCATAGTCAACTGATGGCTATAATAGGATTCCCTTAATTAGCACATTGTTTTCATAGGATACATCCTAGTTGTACATAGGATGTAGGAATCACCTACGTTAGTTTAGGATAACTTGGCATTTAGTTAGGGCATATAGAAAATCCTAAAATCTATAATTCACTTCAACTTAACTAATTGCATTCAATAAGCTTTAAACACAACTCAGGTCTTTTAGGTCGAGTCTAGTTTAGTGGTCTAGGCACCAATAAGCATCGTAGCTTAGAATTGGCCACAGAACTACGATGAACTTGATTCTAAAAAGAGGCTTAGATACGTAGGCAGCTTGGACGGTCATCCAAGTCCAGATCATACTATTGCATAATTTTTTATTGTCTTAGAATTTTAGGAGTCTATGGTCTTGTACTTGTCATTGTTTCTTCTATAAGGGCATTCTAGTGTGTTTTCTTATTTTGCTTTGGGTGTTTATTCTCTTTTGATACATCTTTTGTGCAGTTTTACATGTTCTTCTAAATGCTTAATTGTAGCATTTACATGTTAATCTTATTTAGTTTACTTGCCTTATTCATATGCTTACCTATAGCATATCTGTTTTGATCACATGCTTAGTTGTAATTCTTTACTGTTTTATTTGCTTATCTTATCTCATCATATTTGCTCATATATTTGCTTACCTGCTTAGCTGTAGCTGTGCATGCGTATGTTTATCGCTTTTGTAGATGTGGTGAGTTAGGATTAGATGAGATGTGTGGAGATAGGTAGCAAGGTTATCTTATATTGGATCGGTACTAGTCTTCTCCGCCTCCTTAGGAGACGGCGGATTCTAGTGTTCTTTCCACTATTAGGTAATGTTGATATCAACTCTCTTTAGGACTTGGATATTTTTCTTTTTTTGTCCATCCCCGGGACATGCTTGTTTAGGTAGACGTTTTCTCGAGGATGCCTGTTCCCATTTCAGATTATTTTTGCCCAAAATTCTGCGAAAATAATAAAATGGCATAAGAGACTGAGTGCGCTCGAGCGAATGGGGTCCGTAACACCTTCCCTACTCGTCACCAGGCACGGATTCGATTATCTCTGGATTTATCCATTGCACAGAGTGTATTTTTATGGGTTCCATGGCCTTAATCTATGGATGACGATTCTTTACTATTTTTAGGTACATCTTGATTTCGGGCTTTTGTCCCCGAATCAAGAGGTATCTCATATATCGCCACTCATGCTGTGAGGGCACCATTTTGAGAGTTCCTTGGTAGAGCTCTCCTTCACATGTGAAGATTCAAAGGATGTGAGGGGGATTTGTCCATCGCCGTCCTCAGGATCGGGGTCCACAAGAAGTTGTGTAGGCTTGTTTAGGGGTGAAGAGTGGTAGTCTAAAGGAAAAAAAGCAGTAAGGCGTTTGATTGCTAGAAGATGTGTGGAAATATTTGGGTGTCATTATCAAAATGGGCGGTGGAAGAGAGAGAAAGAAAGGAAAAATGGCAATGATTATATAAGACAAACAAATTTCACTCTTCTTCTTACTAGAAAACTCCAAGAAGGAGGTTTTGCATTGGAATTTTAGTAGAGGGGACAACTCCGCCACATCAGCGCCACCTAGGAAAAAGTGTAATGGTGATGTCTCCTCAATGTCTTGAAGTCAAATGGAATTTGAGCTCAAATTTGACAACCAAACAACATTTGGCATTCCATATCCCATAAAATGCCCAGCCCTCTTTAACCTTTTTTGCAACCAAACAGGGCCTTTAGGGAAGAACAATTTTTCTCTCTTCAAAACTCCACGTTCCAAAGTTTTCTTCTTAAGGGTAGAGTTTTGCACGTTTTGTGTTTAACGTGAGTTTATGGATTTCCTTTAAGAGTCCCACAATTCCTAAATTTAGTGTATCCTAATCTTATTAGACTATGAAGTTTTTCCCTCTATCAAGTTTTCTAATAAAAGACATTCTTTAAAAAAGGATTTTTGTCACTTTTTCAACTTGGGACAAAAACGCCTCCATCCAAACTACTTGGATGTCTATTATATTTTTTTTAAAGAAGATAACAAAAAATAAATAAAATTGGGACGTATTAGTCATCATCTTAATAGACAAATATTGAAAATTATCACCTTTAAATAAAGGAACACTTTGCTGAAAATTTGAAGAATTTTTATTACCTGCCATGTTGTGAACTTACCGAACCCTTACCAGTGTTTATTAGAACCCATCCTAGGCTTCTATGCTAGATTGGAAAATCTCCAAGGCCTTCTGCTCTGGTACCACTTTGTAGAATTCTAAGAACAAAAAGAACTAGAACAAAACATAGTAGTGGCTTTTCTTAAAAAACTAAGAATGAAAGGTAAAGGGGAGTTTTCCTTTTTTCAATAACTTCTCATAAATTCATACTATCCAAAAAGTAAATATAGAGAGACAATTTATAACTATGGATAAGAAAAAATAAAGAAAGAACGTACTCTCAACAAATCTGGACTCACACGATTTCTATAGGGGTGGGCGGGCCATACATAACTTCTAACAAGTCTTTGATCTCCTAATTTGTTAGGTTTGAGAACTGGTTGTAAAGAGAAGTAATTTAAGACCGTCAGTTGATCACGTGGCAGCCTGGTAGGTGCGTTTTGAAATAGTTCACGTGGTGCTTCTCCTTTTTAAGCACAGAACATTGCAACACCTGTTCACAAGAACATTGCAACACCTGTTCACAATAATCACCTTGTTGCACAAAACTTGTTTTATAACACGAGTCTGCAATATGGCATTCGCTAACACCACCACATCCACCTTTTCCTCCACAAATATGTCATTCCTCCCGATCACCTTCTCCTCCTCCATCCTCATAGCATTTCCTTTTTTCGCACTTGGGATGCATAAATTAAAACTGCATCTGCTAGGTCGTTACCAAAAGCCAACGAAACGAGGTTCACTTCCTCCAGGGCCCAAACCCTTGCCTATCATTGGGTGCCTACATTGGATGCTGGTGAACAAACCGGCATTCCAATGGATACACCAAATGATGGTTAAAATGAATACTGAAATTGCATGCATCCGTCTTGGGGGAGTTCACGTCATTACTGTCACTTCTCCTGAACTGGCACAAGAGTTCTTGCACAAGCAAGACGGCACTTTTTCCTCAAGACCTGTTCACATGTCCACTGAACTACCAACCTATGGCTACTTGACAATAGCTCTAACACCATTTGGGAAACAATGGAAGAAAATGAGGAGAGTGGTCACTAGTGACGTGCTTTCACTTCAAAGGCACCAATGGCTTCAGGATAAAAGAATGGAAGAAGCTGACCACCTCACTCGTTACGTGTATAATTTGTGCGGTAAGGAGGGTGGTGGCATAGTGAATGTAAGGACCGTAACACAGCATTATTGCGGAAATGTGATTAGGAAATTGATGTTTAACAAAAGATTCTTCGGAAAAGGAATGGTAGATGGAGGGCCAGGTAGCGAGGAAATTGAGCATGTTGATGCGCTTTTCAAAGTTCTCGCCTATATCAATGCATTTAGCATATCAGATTACCTGCCATGTTTGCGACTGTTTGATTTAGACGGTCACGAAAAGATCATCCGCAAAGCTCTTCAAGTTATAAGAAAATACAATGATCCCGAAATTGACCAAAGGATTCATATGTGGCGAACTGGGTTAAAAAAGAATGAGGGAGACATTCTTGATGTTCTAATTCAACTTACTGACTCAGACGGGGGCCCACTATTAACACCTTCAGAAATTAAGGCGCAAATTCTTGTAAGAACACTTTCCATGCAAACCCCTCTAGCTTGCTTTCTTTTCACATGCACATAAAGCAAATAAAAAATTCGGTGGAAGTAATATATATATAGAGAGAGAGAGAGAGAATAGTGTTTCTGAGCTCGAGCTCAGATAGCGTAGCTAGCATTGGAAATTACATATAATATGAAAATATATATATCTATATCTATATAGTAGAAGAGAAAATAAGAGAATTTTTTGTAGAATTACACATCACTCTTTTTGACTTTTTTTAACAAAGGCACTCATTCAACACACACACACATACACACACACACACACATATATATATATATATATATATATATATATATATATATATATATATATATATATATATATATATGAGAAAACGGTTCCTACACATATGCGTAGAGAGTTCTCTTCACACTAGCTTAAAATACAGTGGGGGCCCACATTGTTTGGGTGATCCAAGCCATCCATTTTAAAGGCCCTCACATAGATATGGTGTCTACAAAAAATCAGATCCATAGGATCATTATGAGAAAACGGTTCCTACACATATGCGTAGAGAGTTCTCTTCACACTAGCTTAAAATACAGTGGGGGCCCACATTGTTTGGGTGATCCAAGCCATCCATTTTAAAGGCCCTCACATAGATATGGTGTCTACAAAAAATCAGATCCATAGGATCATTCCAACCCTACGATTTGTGGAGGTAAAATGGATGTCTTTAAACCTTCACAAATTAGTCCATTTTTTGTTGAGGCAAAAATCCCACATCAGGAAATTACATAGCTAGCATTGGATCTAAATACAAGCGATTCTGGGCCAACTCACTCACAACCAATTGGTTTTGAGTTGGAAGCCCACAATAATTTAATAATATACATAACATATGTTTAATTTTTGTTAATTTACAGGACCTAATGTTGGCCGCGGTGGACAATCCATCAAATGCTACTGAATGGGCACTTGCAGAGATGATAAATGAACCTAAGATACTCCAAAGGGCAGTGGAAGAATTAGACACCGTGGTTGGAAGGAACAGGCTTGTCCAAGAATCAGATTTGCCAAAGTTGAACTACGTCAAGGCATGCACAAGAGAGGCTTTCAGGCTCCATCCAATTTCAGCTTTCAATGTTCCACATGTATCTCTTGCAGATACCAATGTTGCTGGTTACTTCATTCCAAAAGGTAGTCATGTGTTAATAAGTCGTATTACCCTTGGTCGCAACCCTAAAATTTGGGAAGAGCCCCTAAAGTTCAAGCCCGAGCGCCACCTAAATGCTGACGGCTCTGAAGTGGTTCTAGTTGATCCAAAATTAGGCTTCTTTTCATTTAGTACTGGAAGGCGTGGATGTCCAGGTGTCCTACTCGGTTCTACCATGAGTACTATGTTGTTGGCCAGACTTGTTCACGGATTTACTTGGAGTTCCCCACCTAATGTGTCATGCAGCAGCTTAATTGAATCGCAGCATGATCTTTCTCTTTCTAAGCCAGTACTCGCGCTTGCAAAACCAAGGTTGCCGAAGAATGTGTATCCTATGCCTTGAAGCTATATTCAAATACGTAAGACGGGTAACAACAAAAGGAGATGGCTGTTTCGGTTTCCAAATATTATGTTGTTGCTGTTGTTGCTAAGATATGTGTCTTATTTTATTATTTTCTGTCATGTTGCGTCTGTATTGTCACTTTATTTTCTGTTCTCTTCTTCCTCAAACTATCAATAAAAATGCTAGCTGTTTAAGAAACAAAATAGTATATATTCTATTTGTTTAACGAATTCAAGATTTTGCACTCGCAAAATCTATTTGCTTCTGTATTGTCACTTTATTATATTTGTTTAACGAATTCCCTTTGAAATGCTTTTTTTCTAAAACAAAAAGATTCAAACATGCAATATGAGAAAGTTTTAAAAAAAAAAATTCAAACATGCAATATAAGAAAGTTAGGATGTGCTATTGGAACTCTTCTTTCTAGAGGTATGCTACATGCACTCGATTTTGCACTCGCAATCTATGCATGACACGTGTATTCTAATAAAAGGCGTAGACACCCATCAGCCCCATTTGGAAAGTCGCAGTTTGACTATTTTTTACTCAACTTGACTATTTATTCTTAGAAATATTTGATAATGATTTATTTATTTTCAAAACTATAAGCTTGATGGTCGGTAATACTTTTTATATAATTACTATTGTTGTTGTTTTATTCGCGAAAATTAAATAAATTCATATCAAACCTCAATCATTAAATTAATTAATTTGACCTTAAAACCTAAAAACTTCAAACAGGACCTTCTAAATCGGTATGAACCACACCATAGGATGATCCGAACCATGGACGGCTTGGATCATCCTATGTTGTGGACGGTACGCTTCAATTTAAAAAATATCAGTGGGGCCTACGATTGGGCCTTAATGTTAGTGTACGACCAACTCCATAGGATTATCCAAACCATGGACGGCTTGGATCATCCTATGTTGTGGACGGGCCTTAATGTTACTGTACGACCACAGGATCATCCAAACCATTCATTTGATGGGCCAACCCTTTTGGGGGCAGAACCCATTTACGTTATGGCCCATCAAATGGACGGCTCGGATCATCCTATGGTCTTGACGGTACACTTCATTTTCAAAAATATGTGTGGGGCCTAAATTGGGCCTTAATGTTACTCTACATACCACACCATAGGATGATCCAAACCATGGACGGCTTGGATCATCCTATGTTGTGGACAGTACGCTTCAATTTGAAAAAATATCGGTGGGGCCTACGATTGGGCCTTGATCTTACTGTACGACCAACTCCATAGGATTACCCAAACCATGGATGTCTTGTATCGTCCTATGTTGTGGACAGGCCTTAATGTTACATTACGACCAACTCCATAGAATGATCCAAACCATTCATTTGATTAGCCACAATGTAAATAGGTTGTGCCCCAAAAATCAGTTCCATAGGATGATCACAACCCTACAATCTATAGAGGTTGCATAAGATGTAGTTTCTATTTAGATCGGAGGACTAGGATCAGCCTATGGAAATGATATTTTGGGACGCAATCTATTTACGTTTATGGCCCCTCAAATGAACGGTTTGGATTATCTATGGTGAGGTATGGGCAGGGCCTACGTTGTTCAAAGATGGGCCCACGATTCCACCAACGGTTTCTGTTGGGCCCACCAACTGTTCCTGTTTTGTGTGTGTGGAGAGAGAGAGACAGAGACCGGTCAAATGGTGGGAAAGTGACATATACGTTGAATCCTAGAGTATATGGTTTGACTTGTTATTTAAAGAATACATAGAGGCAAGTTGGTAATCTCATCCTCCACAACCCACTTTAGCATTTAATGCCATCAAGTACGGTTGCTAGGAAATTTAGTGAAACAGTGAGGCCAAGGTTGTAAGCTCATCAATGGTTTAATTACCGTTCTGCTATGTTTCCAATTAACTTCATTGAAATGTATTTCTTAAAGCCCAAAATGATTTTTGGGGGCCAAGATAAGAAAGGCAACAGTAAATTCCTCCCATGTGGTGATGGAATTGGTAGGGAGACCATAGAGCCATTTCTTAGCTCCATCCTTGAGTGAAAAAGTAATGAATCTAAGTTTTACAGGATCATCTAAGAGTTACTACATTTTAATGAGGACACACACTTTCTCAAACTCCCTAAGAAAAAGATAGGCATCTTCAAAAGGTAGCCCATGAGAGTGAGCTAACATGGTGATGAACTGGAATTTAAGTTCAAAGTTGTTTCCCTGCGCAGCAGGTAAACATATGCATGAAGGCTGTGCTATCCTAGCTGGATAGAATCTATCCCTAAGGGTTTTAGGTGCATTCCCATCCGCCATATCTATGGGTATAGGTTGAATCTTTACTTTTGTTTTTGTGTCTGTGTCTGATTCTAATCTAATTGCCCTCTCTAAACGATTCAGAGAATTTCGTACCCAACCAGTACTCATGCAAAAATCAAAATCACCAAAGCAAGCAAGCAAGCACACTAAAAATACGCAGTAACTAAAGCTAACTAATTTTTTTTTAGATTTTTTGTATAAAGAACAGGAAATAAAACTAATCACTCCGAATAGTTAAGAATTTAATAAAAATCTCTTCCCCGGGTCAATCGTAGCTACGGGTCGAACTCAGGGAAGAGCTATTAAACCTCTTAACTTAGGCAAAGTGAACAAGTATCCAAATATTACTACTAATTATGTACTGATTATCTAATCTAGATGATTAATTTAAAGCCAATTTACTAGTCTAGCAATTTTTCAATTAACAAAAACACTTTCACTAATCTAAGGGAAACCTATTCAATCAATTTAACTACTAAATATTTTTCAATAAAATAAATTAAAGGACTGATTTGATTGAGAATTTTAACCACTAATCTAACACAAAAAATATTCAATTTAATGAAAAACTTGAAGAACTATCTAGGTGCAAAGTTGTCAAACTACTAGAATGTTGCCTAAAATTCAAATAAAAAGCCTCCTCAAGAAAAAGACTTAGAATTCAAATTATTAAAAGTCTTAGGGTTAGAATCCACTATAGGTTAGATAAAAATTATTAGTTTGTATATACGGATTCGGTTCGATCGCAACTTGAATTAGATTGAATTGTATAAATGATCAATCCGGTCAATGAGAGATGAGATCAATGATTATCATGTCTCATGAGTGTTCAATCAAATACACCAACAATTTTTAATATATATACAAGGCTTGATATATCCTCATCAATGATCACATATACAAGAGATAATCAATGGCATATATGATCTATAATTCGAATTTACAACCCCTTGTATATTAAAATTATATTAACAAAATTGAATCTAGATCATTAGATCACACAAACTAATAAATTCAATCCACCCTTAAGGCTTCATCTAAATCCTAAGATGGAATTTAGTTACTCATGATTAATTCAAAAGAAATAAAAATGAAATGATAACATGCCATTAAGAACTTGATAATTGAAAACGAAATAAAAATAACTTTAGTAATTGAATTGAGAATTTGAATACACTGAAATTTAAATTTAAATTGAACTAAAGAATAAGGTAGGGAAACTTAGTCTTTAATGGCAGAATCTTCTTCTTCCTTCTTGATATATTCTTCTCTTAAATTACAACCAATAATCAACCAAGAACAAAGAGTCAGTAGTTCCCCCCCCCCCTCCTCATAGAAGTAATTTCGATCCCTCTTTTTTTCCTTTTTATTGCGTTTTTTTGTGCATTATCTTTTTTTCTTGAATATCTCTCATTCTTACTTCTTATCCATCAGATTACTTATCTCTTCTAAGTGAATGGCTAAGATGAATAATAAGGATGATGATATGAATAAAAGAGAAAAACCGACTCCCTCTTGGAGAAGTAATTGGCGATTTGTTTTCTCTTGAACTCTTTTTATTGTACTATAATTGCTTTCCTTTTTCTTCTCCTTCAAAAGATATCACCTGTAAATTCCCAAACGAGTAACCCTTCTTCATGGATGATCCTAGCCATTCAATTGTTGGTTAAGGAGAGAGAGAGAGAGAGAGAGTAAGGGTTGGGCGGCTAAAATTTAGGGAATGGAGAGAGAGAGAGAGAGAGAGAGAGAGAGAGAGAGAGAGAGAGCTAAGTCGATGCTATTTTCTCCTATTTCTTCTGTTGGTTCCTTTGTGAAGTGACCAATTTAGCCCTACTTTTCATTTGAATTGCAACCGTGCCACAATCTTTTAAAAAAGGCTAATATACTCCTCCTTCATATTGTACACAAAATAACTATATTTGCCTTCTCCGCTCTTTTGTCTTCAAGGAGCAATCCAAGCCATCCATTTTATGGTTCACTTGTAATTTAATTGCACCACTAAACCATTTTTGTTGGCTGATCTGAACCATTCAATCGATGGGTTGCAGTGAAAATAGGATTGTGCCCTTCACATTAATTTCGCTTGATAATCTTGACCGTCCATAGGTGTGATCATCCAAATCAGCCCTTGATCTCCCTCTTAGTCCGTAGATTTGTGAAAATTTCACACGAGATGAGACTGTGTTGATATCGATTTCGATCCAAAGCTTGCACTCTTCACATCCGGTCAATTGGATTGCCCATTTGGCAAGGGCATCCTCATTTAATACCCTTGGGATTGTAATCGCCTCGGAGACGGGCATCATGGAGGTCTCAAATAGTGAAAATCCTTGAGGACGATCTCAAGAAGAGTGGAGTAGGGCTTTGCCCCCCGAACCACTATACATCAATGTCTTCTTCTCTTATTCTTTCACTCATTTTTGTTTTTGGTTTGGCATTTCCTTTTATTTTGACATTATTTGAACTAACCAAATACTAAGCAGGAGAAGAGAAATTGAAGTAGGTTAAAATTTGATTTCAAAAAGGGATAAATTTTTTAGAAAACTAATTCACCCCCCTCTTGGTTCCCTAAACCTTTATTTCAATTGGTATCAAAGCCTCGTCTCTATTTTTCAGAAAAGATCTTAAAATGGCAAATTACCCTCAACACCATGAAGGTTACTCAAACATTAATCCACCTTATTTTGATGGAACAAATTTTGGATATTGAAAAACCAAAATGAAAATCTTTTTAACCCAAGACTATCAAATTTGGAGAGCCGTTCAAAATGGATATACCATGCCCACTAGAAATCTAAATGAATGGACCGAAGCCGAACAACAAGCCTCAAACTATAATGCCAAAGCCATGAATTCTTTAATTTGTGCTTTGTCACCCGGAGAATTCAATAGTCTCAAACTTGAATTCGGGTAAAAAAATTTGGGACACCTTAGAAGTTAACCATGAAGAAACCTTCCAAGTTAAGGAATCTAAAATGAATCATCTATTTAGGCAATTTGAACTTTTTCAAATGACACCCAATGAGACCATTGCCGATATGTACACTAGATTCACTAAGTCAATGGGCTAAGGGGACTTGGGAAACAATTTTCAAACAGAGATTTAGTAACCAAAATCCTTAAATCCCTACCTCTATCATGGGAATCCAAAACCTCCGCAATCACCGAAGCCAAGGACATGAAAACATTGAATCTAGATGAACTAATAGGGTCCTTGATAACTCAGGAAATGATTTTCAAAACAAAAGCACCCGAAATTGAAAATAAAATAGAAAAAGAAAAAGGTGTTGCTTTTATGTGTAATGTAGGTGATGATGAAAAAGTGAAAGGAGATATAGAAGATGAGGTAGCCTTCCTAACAAGAAGAATCAAGTACTTGCAAAGGAATATGAGAAACATGAAGAATAGAAAGGCCAATCCTCCATTCAAGAAGAAAGAAGAGCTCGGTGATGGATCATCTCAACCCTGATGCTACGGATGTAAGAAACTTGGACACATCCGTCCGGATTGTCCATTCAACATAGAGCCTACTTCAAATAATCGATTCAAGAGGAGAGAAGGCAAGAAAGGAATGACCGCCACATGGGATGAAGACAATGAAAGCGAATGTGAGCCGGATGATGGAGAAGATTGTATGATCGCAAGAAAAGTGTACTTCATGGCTTCAACAAATGACAATCAAGAAGTATGTTAAATAATGTTATTACTTTAAGAGAAGTTCTTGATTCTTTACAAAGTGCACATGATCAACTAGAAATTGAACTTGATAAGAATGCATCTCTTGAAAACTCTCTTTCTAGTTTGACAAAGAATTTGGTTGGTTAAAAAATGATCATGATTTTCTAGAAGAAGAAAATGAGAATTTTAAACTTGAAATTCATTATTTGAATGCTACCGTCAAGAATTTGAATAAAAGTAGACAAGAACTATCCATTGAAAACAACAAACTAAAGCATGAAAATAGTGAACTATCTCACAAATATGATGATTTGAAGAAACTATTTGAAAGGTTTGAGAATGACTCACTAAAATTGGATAAACTTGTTAACATTCAAAGAATGTCGCATGATAAAAGTGGACTTTGATATAAATGGGATACTATAATGTCAAATTATAAGAACAAATTTGTGAAAGCTTCCTCTAGTGGTATTAAAACTTATTTTTATTGTGGACTAGAAGGACATTATAAAGTTGCTTGCATTTATGCTAAACAAGATAAAACCAAATTAAATGCAAATGTGAAAATAAATGGACTTAGTAAGATTTGAAAGATTTGGGTACCTGGGGGATCTCACTTGCCTATTCATATGTAGGTATGTCTTAAAAGCCACAACGAGAAGAACACATGGTACGTTGATAGTGGATGCTCTAGGCACATGACCGAAGACCTCACTCAATTTGCATCCCTTTCACTGAAGGATGGGGGAGAAGTTACCTTTGAAGATGACAAGAAAGGAAAGGTTAAAGGAGACGACACCATAGGTAACTCTACCTCACTATTCATGATGTACTTTATGTTGATGGCTTATCTCATAATCTTATTAGCATTAGTCAACTATGTGATAATGGGTTTGAAGTAGTCTTCAACCCTGACAAATGCATTGTCAAAAATAAGATAGATGGAAAGGTGTATTTCATAGGTTCTAGAGACAATAACATTTACACCATTGGGCTAGATGATCTTAGATTACAAAATGTAACATGTCTCAATGCCAATAGTGAAGATTCTTGACTATGGCACAGGAGATTGGGTCATGTCGGAATGGATCTCATTTTAACCCTCTCCTCAAAAGACATAGTTAGAGGTTTGCCTAAGCTTAAGTACACCAAAGATCACATTTGTATAACTTATCAATTAGGTAAACAATTAAAGAGTTCATTTGCCCCTAAAAATATGATATCTACCACTTACACATTGCAACTACTTCATATGGATCTCTTTGGACCAATGAAGTCAAGTAGTTTAGGTGGAAAGAGGTATGTACTTGTTATTGTGGATGACTATTCACGATTTACATAAGTCATATTTCTAGCACATAAAGATGAAACCTATAAAAATTTCTCTAAGTTGTGCAATCAAGTCCAAAATGAAAAGGGTATAGTCATATCTTACATTAGAAGTGACCATGGAACGGAATGTGAAAACATACACTTTGACACTTATTTTAATGATCATGGCATAAAACACAACTTCTTGGCACCTAGAACACCTCAACAAAATGGGGTTGTAGAAAGAAAGAACCGAACCCTTCAAGAAATGGCTAGATCAATGTTACATGAGAATGATCTCCCTAGATGCTTTTGGGCGGAAGCGGTTAGCACTGCTTGTTATATTATAAATATGGTGTATATGAGGCCAATTTCTAAGAAAACACCTTATGAGCTTTGAAAAAACTTGAAACCCAATATAAGCTACTTTAGGGTGTTTGGTTGTAGATGCTACATCTTCAATATCAAAGACAACTTGCATAAATTTGATAAGAAGTCGGATGATGGCATATTCTTAAGGTATTCTACACATAGCAAAGCATATAGAGTGTTTAATAGAAGAACCCTAATTGTAGAAGAATCCATGCATATTACATTTGATGAGAGAGAGCCAACACCTCAAGAAATGCCGCATGATGAGGATGAACACATTGAACACCTTTTACCTAAGACAAATGTTCCTCCCCAAGAAGCAACAAGTGATACATTGCCTATTGTGGAAGTTGAGGATGAAGAAAATGACTCATTACCTAGGGATAAAAGAATATTGGTAGATCATCCGGAATTTCAAATCTTAGGTGATGCCACATCGCCGGTAAGAACTAGATCATACTATAGAAGTGTGAGTAACAATTTGGCATTCCTATCCGAATTGGAACCTAAGTCCATTAAGGAAGCCGAAAAGGATGAATATCGGTTGAAGGCTATGCAAGAGGAATTGAATCAATTCGAAAGGAACAAGGTGTGGAGGTTAGTGCCTAAGCCTAATGATCATCCAGTTATTGGCACAAGATGGGTGTATAAAAACAAAATGGATGAAATAGAATAATCACTAGAAATAGAGCTAGGCTTGTAGCCCAAGGGTACAATAAGGAGGAAGCACTTGCTCCTGTTGCCAGTATGGAAGCTATTAGAATACTTTTGACATATGCAACTCATAAATGATTTAAATTATACCAAATGGATGTCAAAAGTGCCTTCCTAAATGGCTATATTCAAGAGGAAGTGTATGTTGAGCAACCTCCAGGTTTTGAAGATTACAAACATCCAAATCTTGTTTTCAAGCTTGATAAAGCTTTATATGGATTGAAGCAAGCTCCTAGAGCTTGGTATGAGAGGCTTTGTACCTCTTAGTAGAGAAAGGTTTTGAGATGGGCAAAGTGGATAAAATATTATTTATCAAAAGAGAAAATCAAGATATCCTCCTTGTCCAGATTTATGTAGATGACATCATCTGTGGCTCGACTAATCAAAGGATGTGTGATGAATTTGCAACACTAATGAAAAATAAATTTGAAATGAGCATAATGGGTGAGTTAACTTACTTTTTAGGACTTCAAATCAAACAATACTAAAATAGGATGGATAGCAGCAAGACATCGAGAATTCCAATGAGTACAGCTGCTAAGTTAGAAAAAGATAAATTTGGCAAATCAGTAGACCAAAAGATGTATAGGGGTATGATAGGTAGTCTCCTCTATTTGACAGCCATTAGACCAGGCATTATGTTTATTGTCTGTCTCTGTGCTCGTTTTCAATCTGATCTAAAGGAGTCTCATCTATCTGTAGTCAAGAAGATCTTTAAGTACTTAAGAGGAACCCAAAGTCTGGGACTATGATATGAAAGATCTAATGACTTCACTCTCACTGGATATTCAGATGCAGACTTTGCTGGATGTGGAGTGGATAGAAAAAGCACTAGCAGGACTTGTCAATTCTTGGGCAAATCACTTGTTTCATGGTTCAGTAAGAAACAGAATTCAGTCGCCCTGTCCACAATAGAACTAGGATATGTGGCAACTGGGGCTTGCTGTGCACAAGTCCTATGGATGAAAAGCACATTGATGGATTATGGAGTTAAATTGGAAAATATTTCCATCCAATGTGACAACACTAGTGCTATAAACTTGACAAAGAACCCCATACAACACTCTAGAACCAAACATATTGAGATTAGGCACCACTTCATTAGAGATCACTCATAAAAAGGAAATATTTGCCTAAAGTATGTCAATACTGAGGAACAATTGGCAGACATCTTTACAAAACCCCTTAGTGATGATAGAATATATTATATCAGAAGTGCCTTAAACATTTGGAGTGCAGATCAAGTCAAAGAAATTGCCAGATAAATACTTCGTGCCTTTCACCTGCTTATCTATGTAGTATATATGTATCATCCTTGTTTGGTAGTATCTGCATGAATGAGATGTCACACCTTAATCTTAAAAGTCATTCAATTGGTACTCTTAGCCTTCTTAGTTCTCTAAGAGGGAGAGGTATTTTCACCTTAATTAAAATACCTAACAATTTGGCATTGTGCCAGCATCTCGATCATAAACAGGTATATGTGCATTACTTGAACATATATTTACTTTGTACTACATGCATTGATTCAGGGGGAGTCCCTCACTTGAGTATACTTTACCCTTGATTCTCGTGATAGTTTCAAAAAAAATTATTATGGTTAGAGGCTTAGTTTACTGACACTTGTTCTATACCTTTTTCGTTTGCCTCATTCAAAATCTTAAGGGGGAGTTTATATAGCTAATCATCATGAATCACTTATTGGATATATCCTTGTTCATGTATGCGCTTAAACTTGATAAATTCTGCCTTTTATTGATGACAAAAGGGGGAGAATTTTGGAAATTGATTATCTATTCATGTTCCATATGCACTATCTGCTTTCACTTGTTATTTTTTATTTGTGCATATATTGAGGGGGAGTATGTGTATCCACTTGATTATTATGTCACTCCACACACACCTCATAATCAATTCTGTTTGTCATCATCAAAAGGGGGAGATTGTAAGCCCAAGGGCTCAACCTCTTACCTTGTTTTGATGATTCTCAAACTAAATTGATTATGTTTTTTAATACTAATCAATTTGCCTTGAAGTGTTGTGTTAAGATAGGTTGATCATTGAAGGAACCATCACAGCACTTGATCATGCTTGAAGATGTACCACACAGGAGTCAAAGGAGTTAGAGACCACATGGGACAACTTACCTTGGAAGAACAATCAATGTGGAGCTCACCTCAACACACTCAAGCAAAGCAAGCACACAATGGAAGATCTATAAAGACCAAGGCCAAAGAGAAATGTAGCTATACTTAAACTTATTGTACATCCTCTCTCTTTGGATTTCTAAGTCAAGGCAAACTTTTCAAAATATGTTTTTCAAAAAGACTAACACTCCCTGTATTAAACTTAATTGGTTAAGTGAATGTTTGTGTGGTGGACCAACATATTAGGACCCTCATAACATTCCAAAATTATCATAAAAATAGAGTTCCAAAAGCCCAAAAGAAAATCAGCTCAAACAACTTGAAAAACTGTTGAAAGTAGGCTTCTCGGAACTCTGAGAGTTTTCTCGGAGCTCCGAGCTCAGAACTCTAAGAAATCTCACGGAGCTCCGAGAAACATTCCAGGGAATAAATCCATGCTCTGTTTAATTTCTCGGAACTCGGAGAAACATTCCAGAAAGTATTCTGTGTGTTTTCTCGGAACTCCGAGAATTGTTCTCGGAACTCCGAGAACATCGCGACAGCAAAAAATATAGCCGTTGTGTTTCAAACGGCAAGTTGATTTTTGGGGTGTTTTTGTTACCTCTACTCCCAAACGGTCATATATTGATGTGGGCTTAAAAATTCACATTCAAGAGGTTCATTTAACTCTCTTGAATGATTGAAAAACTATCTTAAGCATTTACAAATACTTGCAACCCATTTTGGCTTAAGTTTTTGTTTTCTCCACCAAACTTGCCTTGCACTTGCAATCTTTTGAGTTTGGGTTTAGGATTCAATTGGTATTATCTTGGAGAGCATTCAACAGGACTTCATTGTGCATCAAGCCTTAAAGAAAGGCATAGCATTCTTCTTCTTCATTGTAAAGGTGGCTAGGGCATCCTATTCTCAATACCCTAGAAAGAAGCGCTTAGAACTCGGCAAAGAAGGAAAGTCGGTGTAAAGGTGGCAAGGACATCCTCATTTAATACCCTTGGGATTGTAATCGCCTCGGAGCCGGGCATCGTGGAGGTCTCAAATAGTGAAAATTATCTCAAGAAGAGTGGAGTAGGGCTTTGCCCGAACCACTATACATCGGTGTGTTCTGCTCTTATTCTTGCACTCTCATTTTTGTTTTTGGTTTGGCATTTTCTTTTATTTTGACATTATTTGAACTAACCAAATACTAAGCAAGAGAAGAGAAATTGAAGTAGGTTAAAATTTGATTTCAAAAAGGGATAAAGTTTTGAGAAAACTAATTCACCCCCTCTTGGTTCTCTAGACTTTTATTTGAAGATAGTATCATCACTTGATCTCGGCCATTAGTTGCATTTCACACTTGATCAATTCACCCAAGGACTGTCCAAGCTTGGATTTTCTTTGTAATTTCACCTCCCTAGCACATTTTCAATGGATTTTCCAAAAAATAACCTGAAACATCAAAAACAAGAGAAAATACCTTAGGTAGCACTGTTCTAAGTACGAAAATATGCATCTTAACAACTAAGATTCACACATAAATGTGCTCATCAGTAAGCCCGGTCATATTAGAAGAAATTGTTGGGCTAAGATTGAGACTGATGATGGGAATGTTGTCATCGAATCCAAAGACAGGGAAGATTATGACGATGGTGAATGGGACATGAAAGCTTCTTTTGCATGTGATGTGGCAGTGGAAAAGACTGCTACAGAATTTGACTTTGACGGGGAGATTTCTTTTGCACTGAATGTTGTAGAATCTCCTATTGTGAAGAGTCAAGTGTGTGCAATTAGTTCTTCAGGAAAGAAGACTATTGATTACGAGAACGATTGGTTGATTGATTCTGGATGTTCGTATTACATGACTGGAAATCAAAATAAATTTATGCAGTTGCAAAAATATGACAGAAATCATGCAGTTGTCACGCCGGATAATTCTATCCATGGTGTGAAGGATGTAGGCGATGTGACAGTTACCTCACGGTTTGGTGAGGGAAATAGCATCCTCAAAGATGTGTATCACGTACCGGGTATGGCGAAGAATCTAGTATCAGTAGTGCAGATCACATCAACGAGTAGATATGTGCTATTTTGACCAGATGATGTAAAGGTATTCGAGAAAGTGGATGTTTCTGGCAATCCGATCATGCGTGGGAAACGAATGGAGACAATGTACGTAGTATCAGCAGGAACGGCTTATGTTGATAAAGCTCGTCGTAATGAAACTCCAGAATTGTGGCATGCACGCCTTGCTCATGTCGCAGATGACAAGTTAAAAATTATGTCAAAACGAAACCTTGTCAGAGGTTTACCACTTCTCGAAAACGGGGAAGATACAGTTTGTGCTGGATGTCAGTTTGGAAAAGCACACCGTCCACATTTTCCTCGATTAGAGCTTCACTCAAAACGACCATTGGAGTTGGTTCACTCCAATGTATACGGTCCAATGGAGCAGCAATCTGTAAGTGGAAACCGTTATTTTCTTATATTCGTTAATGATTTTTCGAGATATGTGTGGGTGTATTTTCTACAAGAGAAATCTAAAGTCTTTGAAAAGATCAAAGATTTTCGTGCACGTGTAAAAGCAGAAACATGATTTAAGATCGGTTGTTTGAGAACCGATAATGGTGGAGAATACACTTCTCAATTTCTTTCCACCTATCTAAGAGATCATAAGATCAAAAGGCAATTCACTTGTCCTGAAACTCCACAGCAGAATGAAGTTGCAGAAAGAAAGAACTGGCACTTAGTTGAGACGTGCTAGAATATGTTACATGGAAGGAATGTTCGTTCTCAATATTGGGCAGAGTGTATACGTGCGGCCGTTGTGGACCCCGGTCCGAGATAGGCGGGAGGGAACGGGTCCCTAACACCCTCTGGATCATCCACGTGTGAAGGAGAGCTCTACCAAGGAACTCTCAAAACGGATGTCACCCTCATAGCATAGCGCGAGTGGCGATATAAAAAGAAAGAGATATGTCTTGATCCGGAGCCAGGGCTCGAAACCGAGACATACCTAAAATAAACTCAAAGTCGCCATCCATGGATATGCCATGGAACCCTAAAATCAAATCCTCTGTGCAATGGATAACCAGAAATATATATGGGTTCGTGCCTGGTTACGAATGGGGAAGGTCTGAGAGCACCCCCGATTCGTCCGAGTGCAAACACTTGGTCTCTTATGCCATTTATTATTAACTCCAAAGAAGTTTGGGTAAAAATCATGTGAAATGGGAACAATCCTCAGGAGTCGTCTACCTAAGCATGCATTTCCTGAGGATAAAAATAATAAACACATATAAAATAAAATAAAAGATGTGTCACCTAAGCATAGCTAGGTTATGAGTGACATGCCTAATGGGTGTCTAAGTTCTAATGTGCAAACACATGCAAGCTATAGCTAAAGGTATAGGATCAGTACAAAAAAAGTAAGAAAACACATCAAAACATACGATGACTACACAACAAATCCTAAGACTCTAAATTATTAGCCCGAGTCTTCAGATGGTCTGGTATTCATCCAAAGAAGCCTACGTATCCCCGCCTCCACGAGAATCAAGGCAACGTAGTTCTTCGCGCCTATTCTAAGCTAGGATGCCTAAGACACCTAGACCTCTATCCTAGACTCGATCTAAAAGACCGGACCAGTTATTAAAGTTTCTTGTACGATTGTTTAAATTCCAGTGAATGGTGGATTTTAGGACATCCTATATGCCCTAACTAAATGCAAGTTAGCCCTAAGCTAAATGCAGGTGGTTCCTACAACCTATGTGTAACTAGGTTGTATTTCCTAAGGAAAACCAAAGGTGGACTAGCATATCCTACCCTAGTCATCACTCGGCGATGTGGATCGCCGACTGACCGGACGGAGGCGCTCCTATAACTCTAGGACAGACCCCATAACTCTAAAACAAGCACACAGCAAACAAACAATCAAACAACCTATCAAAAGAAAAACCCTAACTCTAAAACTCTCTATCTAGAAGAAACTCCTAACTCTAGAGGAAGATCTTTTGAAAACAAGATTTTAAAGGTTTTTGAAGAAGGTTTAAAATATTTATTTACAAAAAAGTTTGGCTGGACTTGGGATGTAAATCCCAAGCTGCGCTACGTACCTCGTGGAAGAGGATCAAGCCAACGTAGTTCGAAACGAACTCTCCTAATTGCTACCTCTAAAACATTCAATACTTTAGATTTTTGATATTTTTTAATGTTTTTGATGTTTTTAAAGTTTTTCCAATGTTTTTGAATTTCAAAATTCTAATGTTTTTGGGTTTTAAAGCTTTTCAAATATTTTTGGATTTCGAATTTCTGATGTTTTTAGATTTTTAATTTCTGATTTCACCCTTTTGGTCAAAGACCTAAGGGAACACACAAAGCAAAACCCTAGGGCTAAACCCTAGGGCAAACAGGGGAAACCCCTAAATCAGGCAAGCTAACTATCAAAGATGACAAAAAGATCTAAGACCCAGAAGGTAAAGCTCCAATGAGACTGGGCAAGTCTCCAACAAACAAGAATAACTACAACACTAAGGAGAAGCTCCTAAAAACAACTATAGAAAAAAGGGGAAATGAGTCAAAGACTCTAATACTGCTATCTAAAGGGCGAGTGAGTCGAAGACTCTCCGAAAGAAAAGGAATATGAGTCAAAGACTCTAACAATACCAACTAAAAGGATAAATGAGTCAAGGACTCTCTAAAAGAAATGGAAACACGAGTCAAAGACTCCAATAACACCAACTAAAGGATAAATGAGTCAAAGACTCTCTAAAAGAAATGGAAACACGAGTCAAAGACTTCACTAACACCAACTAAAGAATAGACGAGTCAAAGACTCTCTAAAAGAGAAAGAAACATGAGTCAAAGACTCAACTAATACCAACTAAAGGATAGATGAGTCAAAGACTCTCTAAAAGAAAAGGAAACACGAGTCAAAGACTCCACTAACACCAACTAAAGGATAAATGAGTCAGAGACTCCCTAAAAGAAAAGGAACACGAGTCAAAGACTCCACTAACACCAACTAAAGGATAAATGAGTCAGAGACTCCCTAAAAGAAAAGGAACAAGAATTTGCACATTTGGCAGAGGTAAAACACCCAGCTGGGCCGGACAGCTACTTAGCCCTAGGGTGCAACAAATGTGCGCCCAGTACCCCATAAGGGTAGGAGTATGAAGCCAAGCTGAGTAGGGTGTTCTCCCAAAAACCAAAGGACGCACAAAGAGGAGAATTAGCGAGAGAATTAGCCCAGACCAGCCGCTGGGTAGCCTAATGAAATAAAAAAAATATCAAACACTTCAAAGCCAACCACAAACCCCAATACGGGGACTCCAATGAAATCAGATGATGCCAAAGTAATCATCTGATTTTCTACACGTATAATATTTCTACAAACCGCCTTGAAATCAGACGATATTCGTGTCAAGGACATCGAATAGTGCAAATCATCTGATTTCCTTCTTCAATTAAACAATTTATTTAAAATAAAATTAATTAGCCCAGACCAGCCGCTGGGTAGCCTGATGAAATAAAAAAATGAT
This sequence comes from Tasmannia lanceolata, assembly GCF_043159265.1. Classification (NCBI taxonomy): domain Eukaryota; kingdom Viridiplantae; phylum Streptophyta; class Magnoliopsida; order Canellales; family Winteraceae; genus Tasmannia; species Tasmannia lanceolata. The sequence goes on along the minus strand of NW_027518721.1, from coordinate 25,803,332 downwards.
ATTAAACACTTCAAAGCCAACCACAAACCCCAATACGGGGACTCCAACGAAATCAGATGATGCCAAAGTAATCATCTGATTTCATACACATATAATATTTCTACAAACCGCCTTGAAATCAAACGATATTCGTGTCAAGGACATCGAATAGTGCAAATCATCTTATTTCCTTCTTCAATTAAACAATTTATTTAAAATAAAATTAATAAGTATGATAAGCTTTCAAGATAGTCTCACCTGAACAGTCCATTCATCTTCAGAACCTAACTCAAAACTTAACATAAAAGAAGAATCTTAAATTTTCAACAAATTATACAAATGCATGCAATGATATTTCTGATTTTTATAAATTTTGGTGCATAACAGGGGGCATCAACTTGTGCAGATTCAAGTGCAAAAAAAACGGTGAACCACAAAACACAAAGACGGGCTCCAAGTAACCTTATCATTGCCCTGAGAAGGTTTTTTTTATAAAAAAAATGGTTAAAAGAAATCCAAAAGGTTGGGTAGGCCTACTAAACAAAAGAGGGGAGCGCTACTTGGATTGAGCGAGTCCCCTAAGATGGGCTTGGGCTATCGCCTTCATCGCCCTGGTGACGACATAATCTGCAAATCAAATAAGCTCCAAGATTAGATGAGGATCCCTAAACGCTAGATAGAAGTCAGATGAGGCCTCCAGGTCATGAGAGATAAATCAAGACTACTCAGATATTCCACTGCTTATAATCTCAAGTTTTGATTACAAACATCTAAAGCCAATCAAACACATCAAGTTTGACCAAATCAGGACCTAAAGTAACGTAAGACACAATCACAGGTTATGATAGCACAACAGGTGCTCCTCATGACAGCCAGCATTGAGTCAAAATAGCAGGGCCATATCAGTGTCAAGAAAGGCAATACAGTGTGCATGATGACACATCAATGTTTAAAAAGCCCAATAATCATATATCGTAGCAGCAACTCATATCGCCTTCTTCTCAACTCAAATGCTTACTGTTCTCAAAGGCAATGAGGACAGAAAAGACAAATTAAGTAAACATGATTCTAAAGGCAATGACCTCTATATTAGCCTCCCAAAGCTATGATAGGCAGATAATACTCTCATGACCAAGCTCTCACCATATGGGGGAAAAAAAATATCAACTCCTCGATGCGATCAATCTAAAGGCAATAAAGGCCATCAACATATAATCAGAAATATTACCTAGTTCATCCGAAGGGACTACTAACTCCAATTACGAGCTTACTATAGTATGGTCAATCAAGACAACTCCTAGCACAAGGATAGGATGCTTGCTGCCAATCAAAACTTGCTAACCACTTTCTTAATGACAAACCTAAATATCTCTTTGGCTTGGAGAAATCACATCCACAGCATGCCTGGGAGCTTTCAAAAGGAAATCACAAATATATGAAAGAAATGGATGAGACAAATCAGCGATAAGCCCAGACACAGGGATGACAAGCTCAATCATTTGAATTTGATGATGAAACTGTCAAGTTGGTGTACTCTTGGGAATTAAGAGAATCAGGACAACACAACTGAACATGCCAAACAAGGGATAATGCATCTGCACCATTTTTATTTGGACCACCTGCTTGTAGTGTAAAAAAAAAATGATCACAGATGAATTCGAAAGAAGTGGTACAAAGAATAATAGAGAATTAATACATCTTTTCCTTTCGGAACAATAAAGAATTTTCATGTACCAACCCCTTTGATTTTCCATAAGCTCATATGAAATCTAGTTATGTGGAGAAATTGCAACAATAAGTAGTAGAAAGCTTTGAAAACTTGGACTAGCAAGATGGGCATAATTCTCATTGGGATCATAAGATGGAAAAAAAAGTAAAGGATTACCTCAGGTAGATGAAAGTGATGATGATTTCTGAGTGTTTCCCGAACTCGCCGCCACCAGGCTATGGGAGACTGGTGAATATGCCCTTAAATGCATTCTCAGAAGCCATGGTTGAAATCTTTCGCTCAAATCATTCGATGACTGCAGCAGAATTCCTGATCTGAGCCCTAAGACTAATAGGCGATCTCCAATCTAGACCGTGGCTCCAAGAAAAAGACGATCTCAGCGGCCTAAAAACGGATCTTGAGAAGCTCAAGGATCGGTGATTTATCAGAGGAGGATGAGAAATTAGGGTTTTTGAGAATGAGGCATAGGAAAACCTAGGCCCAGATGAAGAAGCTCTGAGTATTTTAGCTGAGGATGCAGTTATATACATGACGATCGATCATCAATGGATAAGCAGAGATGATTTGCCAGAAACCCTAACCCTAATCTTTCGCAGAAGAAAATGAACAAGGGTTTTATGGCTTCTTCTGCAACTGATGATGGGCCAGATCTTTGATGAAGAGGATCAAATCGGAGGAACGACCGGAGCATGGCCGGAGTTAAGCCAGATTCCGGGAGAAATCTCACCGGAGAAGATGAGAAGTTAGGCTTTTTAATGGTTGAAGCTAGGGTTTGAATGGAATATGGGATTTGAGGTTTTGATGGAGATGAAAATGGGAAAGGTATAGGTGAAATCTGTAAGCAATCACTAGATATGATGGAGGTAGTGGAGGTGGGAATGAAGGTGAGAGGTGGCTGTGGAATGGGGTTTGTCGGATTCCGGTGGGATGATCGGAGATGGAGGAGAAGGTGAAGGCGGAGGGAGGAGATGGGATTGAAGTAGAAAATGGCGGTGGTGGAGGTGGGTGAGGTGGAGGTAGCAGTAGATCTTAGGGGAAAATGAAAGGGGTTTGGGTTTTGGGGGGTTTTGCAGAGAAGAAGAAGAAGGTGGGGTTGCTGGTGGTCGGAGGTGGTGGTAAGTTTGGGAAGAAGAAGAAGATGGGGTTGCTGGTGGTCGGAGGTGGTGGTAAGTTTGGGGAAGAAGAAGAAGAAGAAGATGGGGTTGCTGGTCTCTGAGAAGGTGGCCGGCCGATCGGAGCTCCGGCACCATTGCCGGAGGAGAAACACTTTTCCTTTCTCTGCAATCTCTCCTTCTGTCTCTTGTTTTTTTCAAAATGACGAAAAATCCCTCTTTAATTTCTGAAAATCTCAGATCCAAATCTGAGATTTTCTCCCAAAATCTCAGATCTAGATCTGAGATTTCCTCTCGGAATCTCCTTCTTCCTCTCGAAAAACTTCCACGAAAATGAATCGCCCTTTTCTAAAAAAAAATATGATATATTTGCCTCCCTTTTTCCCATGGACAGCCACCTTTAAGATGATTCACTCCCCTTTTTAGTCTGTACTGCACACATTCTCTTGGCTCGTTCACTGAGCAAACGCGCTCAGATCTCAACGAAATTTTATGGAGACCTATGAGAGACCTTAAGCTACCTTAGGGTGTAATTTGAGGTCCTAATTCACGGATTTGACGAGGTTTTGCTCGAGCAACGCGAACTTGGGTCTGGTCAAAATGGGGTGTCTACAGCCGTATATGTAACTAATCGTCTTCCGCAACAACAAGTTGGTTATGAGTCACCTTACCAAAAGCTCACTGAAAAAAGGCTGTCGGTTAGACACTTTAAAGTGTTTGGTTGTGTTTGCTATGTGCTTGTACCAAAGCAAATGAGGACAATGATGGAGAAAATGGCGGTTCGAGCTATGTTCATTGGTTATGATGAACAAAGGAAAGAGTGGAGATGCTTGGATCAATGTACGAAAAGGGTCTATGTGTCAAGAGATGTGGTCTTCAATGAAGCGTCATCTTGGTGGTCTGTGGAAAACACCGCAATACCAGACTCAACAGATTTGATTGGCAGTTTGAAAGAGAGATTGGATTCGATTGTGCTAAAACAGGAAAATCATGGTGTAACAAATCCGGATTCGATCCAAAGGATAAAAAGCACAGTTCATCTCTCACAGATGGATGGAGATGAGTTAGAGTCAAAACAGGAGGTGCCACATCAAAGTACGACGACAATCCCACAAAATGGCAGTTCAACGAGCAAGAGCTCTAGTCCATGGAAGACTGGAAAAAGTCCGTCATGTGAAAAAGATGTTCCAACTTCAACAGAAGAGTTGCGACCATCATGACTTGAAGATTTTGAGGAATGTGAGTCTAGTGCTTCAAAGCCATGGAGATCGACGTGTATTCCAATGGTGAAACCGAAGTTTGCAAATTTGGCTTGTTTTTGTAAGGTGGATGATTCAACATTTTCTGAAGATACAAAAGACGTCAAGGAGTGGAGAATTGATAGATTAAGGAAATTATCTCGCAAAGAACTTAGCGTGACTTGTGAAGAGTTAACGATGAAGGGGAGTGCTAGAGTCACTACTTATTCATGCACGGCGTCGAAGGGGCCGGGCCGACGGCAACAGATTTGAATCATAGAATGAGTCGGTGTTGAGGGGGAGAATTGTAAACGTGTAAATCACCACTGACTCTCATAAGAGTCCTTTTGTTTTAGCTTTTCTTTAGAGTTATTGTTTTGTGGTTTACGTGATTGGATAGATATTATGTAATATGTGTTTATCTAGTATTTCTAGATGCTTAGCTTTAGGAGTTTGATATTATTCAAATAGGTAGATGTAGTATCCAAGGTAAGAAAGACTCTCGGTCAAGATTACTATATATGTAAAACAAAATAAACTTGAACGTGAGCTTCCACAGTTTCAGTTTTAGAGTGCTTTCATATTTTGTTTATAATTTGCTTTTTTATTCACGAGTTTCCATAAGTGCTTTACAGCTTTTGCAATTTCTGTCTACGTGTGTGTTACATTGTTGCAAAGCAATTTCCCTTCTCTTGTTATTTTATTCTTCCTAGAATACAAAAGAAGATTAACAATTATATGGGATTTGCGAGGGACCATCGCAAAAGGCATTTCGCAGCTGGTCTATCGCAAGACAGACCAACCACCCAGGCTTCACTTTTCAGCAGCTTTTGTATGCAAAGCCTGGGTAGCTGGTCTGTCCTGCGACAGACCAACTGCGAAATGCGGGATGGTTCTTAGCAAATCCATAATTATATCGATGCAAATTGCTTGTCTTGATTAAGCAAATTGCTCTGCAATGATTCCTTCTCGTAATCTCATTGTGTCCAAATGGTCACATGCAATTTGGAGATGGGCTCGATTAAGATTTGAATGAAGGTCAAATATCTCATTGGTACCAAATGGTCATAATCACATGGGCCCTTGTTACCAGGGGCGGAGGCAAAAACAAAAACATCTGACAATGAAATTGCAAAATTATTGGAGTCATGCCTCCCCCACCCGCCATGAGAAAATCGTGGATGGGTCCTTTGTTTTCAACTTTAAATAAATGCACCGCACTGATCAGCCATCACATACTACCAAACGGTTGCTTGTCGTGATTCACCAAATTGCTCTGCAATCATCCCTGAAACAATGACATTGCAAAATTATTGGACTCATGCCCCACGAGAAAATCGTGGATGGGTCCTTTGTTTTCAATTAACAGAGAAGAGAGCTACAACCAGGCGAATTGTGTGGTCCTTTGATTGGTTCTTTGATTATTTTCTACTGGTGTTGAAGTCTTTAGAAAATCATGTCAAAATATTGATTCTTGAAAAATTCTAGGACAAAATTACCCTAGTGTTACTTTTTAGAGCCAACTAGACTAATTGTGTAACCGGCTAACTCAACTTAGGAAGGTGATGCCTAAGATATTATTAAATGGCTAGATATTATTAACTGGAAGGCGATGCCAAAGATATTATTCTCCCAACTGGACTTCCCAAGGGACCAATCTTGGATGCTCGCTAGGGCTGCACACGGTTCGGTTTAGGGGGATTTCTAGAACCGAACCGATGCCATCGGTTTGGAAGAATTCCAAACCGTAACCGAACCGTTTGGGGGGTAGAACCAAACCGAACCAAACCGGTTTTGACCGGATCGGTTCGGTTTGGTTCACGGTTTATCCGAATCCAAAATACAAGGCAAAAAGGGCTGCAAATGTGACAAATCCAAATCCAAATCTTCTTGGAAACCAAACAATTTCTGAACAGTGTAAATGTAAAGGGCTGCAATGGATAGTTTTCAGTGTGAAATTTCTGATATTTTATATTTTTCGCCCCTTTATTTAGTTGGGACACCCATTTGGTCCTCTTTCCAGTCAAAGATACACTAGATTTGGGTGTGCCAAGTAAAGAAAAGGGGCTGATATATGTGTATTTTTCGCCCCTTTACTTACTTGGACACCTATTTGGTCCTCTTTCCAGTCATAGATATTAGATATACTAGATTTGGGTGTGCCAAGTAAAGAAAAGGGGCTGATATATATGATTAAATAAATAAAACAAAAATGGCAAAAATGCCATCGGTTCGGTTCAGTTTTTCCGGTTCAAAAATTTTCTAAACCGTGACCGAACCAATCCAATCGGTTTATGAATAACGGAAACCTCGACCGAACCGATGGCACTAAAAACCGAACCGAAATGCCCGGTTCGGTTCGGTTTATCGATTTAGACGGTTAAATGTGCAGCCCTAATGCTCGCCAAAGCCTGAAGTCCTCTTGTTGGGATGCTCATAAAATTCCTAGGGCAGCTAATAGAGCTGCCGATTTGCTTGCAGTTTGGGTTGACCAGTGTAATTTTTTTGGTTCTGTTCCATTGTTTGTGGATGATATGGGAATACTATTGTAATGCTATTTCTTTGTATATAATTTCTTGAGGAAAAAAATGGAAGTCCTGACACCTATTTTATTCATAAAATTTTTAGCTTATAAACCACTCATAGCGCGCCACATCAATAGTATATATTAGTATATGTGTTGCCCAAACTTGTGCCCACGTCAATACAAGAAGCTATCCGTTTAGAATCCAGCTAACCAATCAAATTGCTTGCTTGTCTTGATTCACAAAATTGCTCTACAATGATTCCTTCTCGTAATCTCCTGAGTCCCAAATGGTCACATGCAATTTGGAGATGGGCCAGATTAAAGATTTGAATGAAGATCAGATATCTCATTGGTCCCAAATGGTCATAATCACATGGGCCCTTGTTATAAACAAACAAAAACATCTGACAATGACATTGCAAAGTTATTGAAGTCATACCTCCCCCACCCGACGCGAGAAAATCGTGGATGGGTCCTTTGTTTTCAACCTCTGCAATCATCCCCTCTAACAATGACATTGCAAAATTATTGGACTCATGCCCCACGAGAAAATCGTGGATGGGTCCTTTGTTTTAAATTAACAGAGAAGAGAACTACAACCAGGCGAATTGTGTGGTCCTTTGATTGGTTCTTTGATAATTTTCTACTGGTGTTGAAGTCTTTAGAAAATTACGTCAAAATGTTGATTGTTGAAAAAACTCTTATAAATGCTACTTTATAAAAAAACAAACTTCTAGGACAAAATTGCCCCTAATGTTACTTTTTAGAGCCAACTAGACTAATTGTGTAACCGACTAACTCAACTCAGGACCAACTAACCAAATTTGGGGCCGACGTGCAGATTTTGAGGCCAACTTAGCAAATTTTGGGACCAACTAGCTGATTTTGGGTCCATCTAAGCAAATTTTGGGACCGACTACCTTATTTTGGGTCCGACTAAGCAAGTTTTGGGACCGATTAAGTAAATTTTTGGACCGGCTAACTTATTGTGTCCTACTATGCAAATTTTGGGGCTGACTAATTGATTTTGAGGCCGACTAAACAAATTTTGGGGTCGACTAAGACAATTTTGCATAGATTTCATCCTATGTTTTCTTCAAAATTATATTTTTTCATCCTATGTTTTCTCCCAAAAAAAAAGTACTATGGAGCCCAATTCATTGGATGATCCAAACTGTTCATTTATTGGGCCATAAAGTAAATAGGTAGTACCCTGAAAATGATTTCCATAAGATGATCCTTACCCTCTAATCTGAAGAGGAACTGCATAATATAGTAGCCTCCATAGATCGGAGTGTTAGGATCATCCTATTGACATCCCATCATATAATTGACACCTACAAAAAACAAAGGTTAATTTGTCTTAAGGTACCATAAATGTCACCATACAGAGCATGGCCTAGGGTCGTCCGATCAAGCTGGGACCAACAACAATGGGCCGGACATGTGCTCACCCACCAGATAAACAAAGCCGATCACATAGATGTTGGGGCCAAGTTTGATCCTTAACATCCCATTATGAACGGTCCAGATTCAACAATCAAAATTTGTAAGCTGTCATCTTCCTCCCATTAGGAGCTAATTAAGTAGTAACACATTGGAGTGACATGGGTCCCACAAGATTGGGAAAAGGAAGACATCAGTTTGAACAATTATCTAATAACAACCCATGAATTTGATGAAGAATAGAATTTTATTATTGAAAAGAACTCCAATGTTGGAGGGTGCGTGGAGATAAAACTTTCTAGCAACTAATCCTTGTTGAGGGTGAGGGGCAAGTTTACAGAAAGAAAAACTGATTAAGGAAAGAAAGAGAAAAAGATGTCTGGAAAAAGAGGGGAAGTGGAAAGTCGAAAGCTAAGCAATATTTACTTCTTTTTTATAAAAATACCCCTCTTTAAGAATTATTATAAGAAATATTTTGAGGGTATTCTAGTAAAAGGACTTCGGATCCAAAAATTTTCGGCTCATATGAAGAGGATCCAAAATATGTTCATGGTTCCTTCTAATGTGCCTAGATCCTGTCTATTAAGGTTCGGATTCGGACTATCCATTGGACCGTCTGGGTCCATTGACACCCCTACTTTTGAACTGTAGAAGAAAAGAAAGTCTAATGTGAGTTATTTTAGGGTTCGGTGTTGTTTAGCTTATATAAGACTTCCTAATATTAAGAGACCCAAATTAGGAAGTAGAGCTCTAGAATGTGCCTTTATAAGTTACTCACTTACGACTAAAACATATAGGTTTCTAGACCTTGACAACAATGTTATAGTGGAATTAGTGGAAGTGGAATTTTTGAAGACAAGTTTCCATTTAAATCAAGACATAGTGGGGGTACCGTATATATTGAAAATAGTGGGGGTACCAAGCCTAAGTTAGAAACAAACACCGAAGTTGAAATTAAACCTAGGAGAAGTAAGAGACCTAAAATAGCCAAGGATTTTGGATCTGATTACTTTGTCTTAAATTTGGAGAGAAATCCATCTTCCTTAGAAGAAGCCTTGTCCTTGTGAAATGCAGATTTTTGGAAGGAAGCCATCAATGACGAGATAGAGTCTTTTATGTCAAATCAAACTTGGAAACTAGTTGATTTACCTCCAGGATTTAAGACCATAATTGTAAATGGGTTCTTAGAAGAAAACTAAAACCTGCTGGAACCATAGACAAGTAAAAATCTAGGCTTGTTGCTAAAGGCTTTAGACAAAAAGAAAATATAGATTTCTTTGATACTTACTTACGTGTTGCTAGGATTACATCCATTAGAGTTTTGATTGTATTAGCAGCAATTTATAACTTAGTAATTCATCAAATGAATGTTAAAACTGCTTTCTTAAATGGTAGTTTTGAAGAGGAGATTTATATGGACCAACTTAGTGGTTTCATTACTCGAGGTCAAGAAAAAAAAGTATGCAAACTTATGAAATCATGGTATGGTCTTAAACAAGCACCAAAACAGTGGCATGAGAAATTTGATAATGTTATTATAATAAATGTTTTTAAAATTATTGAGAGTGATAAATGCATTTATTATAAGTATGTTAATACTTTTTGCATTATTATTTGCTTATATGTTGATGATCGTTTAATTTTTGTTTCTAACTTAGAAATAGTCAAAGAAACCAAAAGTCTTTAATACAAAACTCTGATGTGAAAGATTTAAGAGAAGCAAATGTAATTTTAGGAATTAAATTTACAAGAACTGAAAGTGGTATATTTTTAGACCAATCTCATTGTTTAGAAAAGATATTTAAAAAATATACGTAATTTAATTGTCATCCTGTATGTACTCCTTTTGATCCTTGCGTTAGATTATATTCTGATGAAGGTGATAGTGTTAACCAAAAGGAGTATGCTAGTATTATTGGTAGTTTAAGATATGATACAAATTGTACTAGACCTGATATATCATATGTAGTAGGTATATTATGTAGATATACTAGTAATCATGATATAGAACATTAGAATGCTATATCACATGTCATGAGGTATCTTAAACGAACTATTAATATTATGATACACTATCAGAGATTTCCCGTTGTCTTAGAGGGATTCAGTGATGCTGATTGAAATACTTTTTCAGAAGATTCCAAGGCAACTACTGGTTATGTGTTTACTATTTGTAGTGGTGCAGTTTCTTCGAGATCCAAGAAAAATAATATTATTCCTCAGTCCACTATGGAATTTGAGTTAATTGCACTAACCTCTACATGTGAAGAGGCTAGTTGGTTGAGAAACTTTTTATCTGATTTACCTATTTGGGAATGACATGTCCCGCTGTTTTGATTCATTATGACATCACAACCCCTATTGAAAGAGTACAGAATAAGTACTGTAATGGAAAGTCGCAGCAGATCCGCCGGAAGTACTGTACTGTGAGAGTGTTGATCTCTAATGGATTAGTCACCATTGACTTTGTTAGATCTAGTGATAATTTGGCAGATCCCTTAACTAAGGGAGAAAATCTACAATACATCGAGGGGATAGGACTAAAGCCCATTTGTAAATAGTTACCTATGATGGATACCTAGCCTAGGGACTAGAGATCCCACGAACTATGCTTTCAATGGAAAAAATGAGTCATAGTGTAATTAGTGGACGACCATGCTGATTTAGAGTTTATTTCGATGTACATCCCTATGTGGTAACCCATGCATGATATCCTGACGTATTTCTAAGGTTGAGTGATTACTCTTAATTAGATCTATAGCTCGTATGAGTGTGATGCCTAGGCTACAGGAGGACCCTTGATAGAGTCACCTGCATATTGGCGCGGAAGTTGGCCGCTTCCAAAGAGAATGAGGGCTTATTCTCTTATGCTTACATGGATACTGGGATATAACATATGGCCGTAATGTGCGATCTTTTTTTAAACCAATTGAACACTTTAGATCATGCGGGTGGTGCACTTCTTTCTGTACCCAAGTGTTGTAGTTCAACACATAGTCACTATCAATTCCTTAAGGTTAGAATGCATCAACGGATCAAGACATAGTCACCTTCATTATACATGATACTTTGTTGATTGCTCAATTGTGTTCTGTTTGTCTGTTATTTACATAACTACTTTCTCTAAAATTCAAATTGTTTGGCTCTTCTCTTTCTTCTCTATTTTGTTATTCTTTACTAGGCAATCAGAGTGTTCGTAGTTTGGTTCAGATCTTTTTGTTCGTACAGATTTAGAAAGATATCGACGATGCATCTGGCTATTGTATCCTGGGGGTTATTGCGTTTGGATCTGCTACACCGGAGGGTCTTCCATAGAGGCGCAACATCACCTTAAAGAAAGCGACCTAGTTCGTGCCTCATCTCGCTGCATTGAAAGGTTTTAATGATTTTCTTTGCTTTCTGTTTTTCAGTGAAATCCAGGTACCCTATATTTATAATTTAGAGGAAATTTTAACAACAGTCCATACTAAAATTTTGTCAGTCGGCCCAAAATAAGTTAGTAGGACCAACATTGCTTAGTTGAATCCTAAATATGTTAGTTGGACCCAAATTTGCTTAGTAGGCCCCAACTGGGTCCCCAAATTTGCTTAGTCTGCCCCAAATTGAGTTAGTCGGTGCCAAAATTCGTTTAGTCAGCCTGAAAACCAGTTAATTAGCCCAAAAAGTAACATGAGAGGCGATTTGTCCAACAATTTCATTTTCTTTATAAAATAGCATTTATAAGAGTTCATTCAAGATGTGACATTTGTACATTATATTTTGAAGACGTTAGCATGTAACAGTAAATAGCCCTATTTAATTTAAGAGAATAACACAATAACCACTGTAAAGTATATAAAAAGTACTATCAAAAAGAAAAAATTGTAGTTTGGAAAAAAAATTACCGATCACAAAATTTGTGTTTGAAAAAATTAAGATTTGACCTTAAAGACTGCAAACATGACATTTCAAATGGGACGGAGTACCAAACATACACGGGATTGGACTATTCTCGGGGGACTCGTGAAATTCAATCATGAGACGGTTTCTTTAGGGAAATGATTTGGAGACTGAGAATAGGACCTAAAATCCCACCTACAATGAGAATCACTATGTGTTCAAAAAAATTCTTTTTGATGATTTCCCTAATGCTCTGTTTGGTTCTCTTATTTTGAGAGAAATAGCAGCGTATATAATTCTAGTAATTCGCCCGAGTGTGTTTGGTTGGAAATTTAAACAAAATGGGGTGTTTGACCGCCGTGGATTTCGGTCGCTTGTCGGTGACGTAGCAGCCTCAAAACTCGCCCGAAAAATTTCACCAATTCGAAGAAATAAGGGGAGAAATTCTCGGCAAATTAATTTGGGAAATGTTATCAGCACTACTGTATTTTGATGAGGGCACTCTCACTTTATTAAAAGTACGGTGTGGCCCATGTCGTAGGATGATCCAAACCGTCCATTAGATGGACCACAGCCTAAATAGATTATACGCCAAAAGTTATTTATATAGGTTGATCCTAACCCTCCGATCTATAGAGGGTTAGGATCAACCCTCTAGCATTCAGATCAGAGGGTTAGGATCAACCTATGGGAATGAATTTTGGGGCACAACCTATTTAGGTTGTCATATTTTGTTTGTAATTTTCTTTCTTTATTACAATTTTTCGGTAATTTTTCATTTAAAACTTACCATTTCTATCGCAAATCTAATAAACCGTAATGATTACTATTTTTTTTCTACTTTTGCTGCCACCTTTTCACCCATTTACTTCTTCCAATCTTTGCATCAAGACGGGCCACAAGCCGAGCAAGTGGAATGGGCGAAGGTGGCTAGCAAATTCCTGTAAAAATTAGAAAGGGAAATGTTATCAGCACTACTGTATTTTGATGAGGGCACTCTTACTTTATTAAAAGTACGGTATGGACCGCACCATAGGATGATCCAAACCGTCCATTAGATGGGCCAACACCCATGTAGGTTGTGCCCCAAAAATCATTTCCGTAAGTTGATCCTAACCCTCCGATCTGAATGTTAGAGGGCTGATCCTAACCCTCTATGGATTGGACGGTTAGGATCAACCTATGGAAATAATTTTTGGAGCACAACCTATTTAGGTTGTGGCCCATCTAATGGACGGTTTGGATCATCCAATGGTGCGGGCCATACTATACTTTTAATAAAGTGAGAGTGCCCTCATCAAAATACAATAGTGCCAATAACATTTTCCAAAAAAACTCTCCCAAACCAACCAAACAACTTACGGGAGATTTGCTCTCAATCTCCTCTTTGACTGATTCCCTCTTGATTTACTTTCAATCTCCCTTTGACTTCTGCTTCTCCAAATCCTCCCAACATCTACCGGCATCCAAACAGAGCATAAAGTTAAGGATTTGATCACGTCACTTGTGATGTTGTGGCGTGAATCAATTTGTTCGGTGGGCTTTTAGGTCCTATTCTCGGTTTCCCTAGCATTACTCATTTCTTTATGAAAGGGATTTAATTTTTTCTTTTAATTATGTACGAAAAAAGGAATTTAATTAAGCCGTGCAGAAAGTTTTCTTTTTCCATCAAGCATGTGTCTTAGGGGGCCATTCACTTCGAAATTTGTCAATGATTTCTTTAATTTTTCAAACTAACAAACTTTTTACTGATAGAATTTTTGATATACTTAAATATAAATGTTGTTAATCAGAATTGCCATATCACCTTAAGGAAGAAAAATAATTTATTAAGGAAACAAAAAAACGGAAACATTCTAAAAAAGATTGACTATCTAGTCTATCTGCATTCTTTCCATGTTCTTGGAGGTTTCCTAATTTAATTGGTTGTTTTAAAGAAAAGCTCCTTCCATCTAATTCTGTAAATATTTTCTGCATTCTTTCTTCGTATGTATATATCAAGTTTATGTTAATGCTCCGTTTGGTTGCTAGGGACGGCTCAGAAAGTAGTGCAATATGAAGTCAAAGGGAGTCAAACGAGATGAGACAAGCATTTTAATTTGTCTAGAATTACCTCGGAGAATAGTGAACCAGCGTTTGGTTGCACAGCATATTCTCGAAAAGTAGAAGAAAAAGTAGGGGTGTCATTACCAAAATAGGGATAGACGGAAGAGAGAGCATCATTCCCTAGAAATTCAACCAAATATTTTTAGTCTTGGAAGGATTTGCTTTTAGAGGGGACAAGGAATCCACATCATCACACAAGTAATTATTACATGGGTGAAATCCAAGGGAGTCCAATGTTATTTTGGCAACCAAATATGGAATGGGATGTCAAATCCAAACCAAATTCCGACGGCTGCCGAGCTTTTGTGCAATCAAACGAGGCGAGTGTGCATGGGATGGGACGGGATTTTTTTTTTCAAAGTACTGTACGACTCAGTTTTTTAAGTACGGTACACTGAGATTCGGTACGGTATTATAGATTTTGGTATTGGGCCCTAATGTTGGAGCTACATTTCAACCCAATTATTCAAAACTAAATTGGACCCCTTATGTTGGAGCTACATCTCAACCCAATTACTCTAACTAAATTGGACCTATAGTCACTATTTAGATTTGGTATTAAGAATTCTGGTGAACTATTGTTGCATGTGTAAAAGGGTTGCATAGTCTGTTAATCACCTGCTCTTACATTCCAACGTGGCTAGGGAGCTGTGAGGTACTCTTTTTGCATTGTTTGGGATCGACTGGGTTATGCTAAAGTCACTTGAAGCCTCTTTCTCTGCTTGTGCAGCAATTGGTATCAGTAAGTCGAACAAGAAGAGATGACTGTGTAAATTTGGTACATGCAATTCTCTACTCTGATATGAGACGTCTACCGATTTTTTCGGTTCCGGTCCTGTTTTTTCAGGTTTCGGGACCTCCTAGTTTTTGTAAGGTGTCAATACATTGTAAAGGTAATCAACAAGAACTATTACCCGAACAATTTTTCGTAAAATCATTGTTTGTTGTTTGTATTATATATTTAGGCTCCGTTTGTTCCACGGAAAATAATTTCCGGAAAACGTTTTTTCTGGAAAATGAAAATGTTCTACTTTCATGTTTTTGGTAAACCACAGGAAAATAAGTCCAGAAAACATTTTCTGTTGTTTGGTTGACACACTGAAAACGACTGTTGGAATTTGAACTCTGGAATATCTACTCAAACAACTCTTTGGAGAGTTATAGACAGGACTGAAAAAACCAATGAGAAGAAAATAAAATATACGAACAAAGAGATGAAGTGTTTTAAACCAGAGAGATGATTGGTTTCTCTATTTTTGTTGTTATTATTTTACACGCCATGCACCTCTTTATCTAGAGTGCATGTCACTTTCAACATAAACCACACAACGTAACACATGTAATGATCATTAATGCTTAACAAAGAAAATCCTTGTAGAAGGATTTCCACATATCTTGCATTGAAATCTTCAAATTGCATGTGCTGCCAAAGATCCGCGGACTTTAAGACTTGGAGCAGAGCATTAATTTCCTTGAATTAAAATATTGATTTAATTTTCAACAATGAAGTGGAAATGTAAGAATACTAATATTAACCAAAATAGGTACAAAAAAATTAACTAATTTCACACCCAGTTTTTCATCACATAACCGCATGCTTCATCCACCGGCCATACTAGTATTATTAAACAAAATAGGTAGATAAACACAAATTGCTTTTCCTATTTGGATGGATCAACCAGATAAGTTTATAGTTCGAAGCACACATATAACAATTAAACGAACAAAAAAAAAACAACAAACGATACGAACATGAATATTAAGCACTTATTATATCATATTCTTGAAGACCTTGTCCATTACTTGCCGCGGTTTGCACATGACCACCAAAGGGTTGGCTTTGGGCATTGCGAGTCCTGTGCCTTCAGCCAAATCAACTTTCTCTTCATTAACTCTTCTCCATTCAAAGCTCTGAATCAAAGAACCCAAAGCCAATCCCATCACACGTTGTCCCAGCACAGCCCCAGGGCAAACCCTCCTTCCCGTCCCAAATGGTAAAAATTTATGTGCTTCAATTTCTTTACCTTCAAATCTCTCAGGCTTGAAGCAGTCGGGTTCCTCCCACAGCTCAGGGTCTCTATGAACGGCCCACACATTGGCCAATATAATCGTGCCACGTGGCACGTCGTATCCCCCTAGTTTACAATCATGGGATGATTCATGTGGGACTAGAGATGGAAGTGCAGGGAACAATCTCAAAGTCTCTGAAACTATGTTGTTAAGATAATGTAACTTGGATAAATCTTCTTCTTTGATAAATCGATCAAATCCAACGTGAAAATCGATCTCATCTCTAGCCTTCTTCAACACCTCAGGATGGTTGACCAAAAGAGACATTGCCCATTCCATTGTTGTTTCTGATGTATTGGTGCCTCCAATTAGCATGACCTGTGTGGATCAACAAATTCAACCAACACAAAATTACGTATTTAGCAAGTTTGATGGAGTTAGGGCTGCAACAGGGTCGGGTTGGGTCGGGTCGGGTTTTTCAAAACCCTAGCCCAACCCTGGATGCCATTATCTCGGCCCTGACCCTGAGTCAGGGCCGAAAAACCTCAACCTATTGCCCGCCCTACAGGGCTTAGCGCGGCCCTGGCCCGCCCTAATTGGCTTTGATTGGGCCGGACCGGGCCGAGCTGGCCCTGATTGACCCTAGTGCAAATACCAATTAAGAGTGCAAAAAATAAAGCAACCACATATCATATAGAACAAAATGATCAATAAGCAGAGAAGGGGAACAAAATAAGACAATATGACTTCAACAACATGACAGGCAACAGAGACAATTAATAATAATAATCTAAAGAAGCATCAATCCAAGATAATAGAAAACATTAGCAAAAGAAACATGCACAGATTGTTCAATTCTATAATAGAAAACTTAGGATCAGGCCGGGTCGAGCTGACCTAAGGTATTAACCCTGAACCCGACCCGACCTGACCCTGAGTCAGGGCCTAAAAAATGAACCTTGACCCGCCCTCAGGGCTGGAAAATCCAGCCCAGACCCTGCTCCGGCTCAGGACGTGTCAAGGTAGGTCAGGGCCAAACTTGCACTCCTAGATGGAGTATTAACTACGAGAAATTATATGATGCCCGACCGTCAAAATAAAGGGCAGAGAGAGACAAACCCTCTCTCCCTTGATTTTTAATTCAAGGGAAAGCACCGTTTTTTAACTTTTCCTTAGTTCAAAAACCTAGGCAGCAGGTTTTGTCTCCTTCCACCCTGTACATTTTTACAGGTCGGGCATCATATAATTTCTCATTAACTACAGCCACTTGATTTCTAGTTAGGGCTTCTAGATAACTACTGCTGTTGTAGTAAGTATATGGACGGTAATTTATATACTTACCATCCACATTTTACACATACTTCCAGAAAAAAGCCTCAAAAAACGTGTACTTTTTATTGGAACCTGTGTAAAGTGATTGGAAATGTGGTTCCGTGGGACACTCGTTAGCAAAACCCTACTTTAAATAATACATGATGTGACTCGACAAAATTAGTGACCCGCAGTACCAACTCTTTCACCCTCTTTTCTAAAACTAGCTCCATTCCGATTCAAAACCTGCCATCTAAATTGAAATGGAGGCCGAGGAAGTAGCTAGGTTTGATTAGAATTTAACAGACACTAGCTATATGGATTTTACTATGGGGTGTGGCCTCTAGTTGTAAATTAATTTTCTTCTGCGGATATGCATAATAAAATATTAAATAAAAATCATAATTCTTAAAAGAAATATACAGTAACACTCACTAATACGAGCCCTTTGATGATTTCATCGGTATAATATCCAGGTTGTGATTGTTGAAAGGAAAGCAAGTGATCGATCATGGTATCATTATTATTGCATTGGCGACGCTCATTTATTAGACCTTGCAAAAATTTGTCCATCTTCTTACTAATAATGGACATGTTCTTCTCGATTCCCTTGTAATCTATCCAGCGTAAAAGTGGCAAGAAATCTCCAGCATTCGATGCACCTGAAAACTTGAAAGTGGCACTTATAAGCTCCTGAAATTGCTTTGCCTCTACCTTGTCCTGGATGCCGCCTGCATCGCCATAGTACCTCTTTCCCGCCACCATTCTGGTTATGTTATTAAAAGTGACCTCACAAAGTTTGGATCTTAATCTAACACTAGTAAAGCCAATGGATGACATCTTATAGAGACTAGACAGTAAATGCTTAACTTCTTCTTCTCGAGTGGAAAGAAACATGTTGAGTCGGCCAGGGGAGAAAATTTCTAGTGAACACAAGCGACGAAGATTGCGCCAGTGATCACCGTAGGAGGCTGAAACAAGGGCAGTATAATTGTAGCCCAAGTGCCTGTTCATGGTCAAATGTGGACGGTTAGCGAAATTGGCATCGTTCTTAGTGAAGCATTCCTCGATCGCGGTTGGTGATGATACTACAACAACAAGGCGGGAGCCGAATCGGAGGGACAAGATTGGACCATGTTTAAGCGAGAGCTTGTGAAGGGTTCTATGTAATGGATTTTCCAGGAGATGGAGGTGGCCTAAGAATGGACGAGCTGCAGGTGGGCTCGGTGGGAGTTTTCGTGATCCTGCTCTTGCTCTTGTGTCAAAGAACAACTTGTACACCAGAGCTATCAAAGTTGAACACATGAGAGATACGTATAACCATTTGGATTCCATGCTTGCTTCACTTAATGAAGTGACTCACGGTTGAACAACTAGCTAGCACATGAGCACACTGAGAGCATAAGATCACGAGCAGATTGTTCCAACTAATTGGGCCTTGGAGTCATAAGATTATATACTGGTTAAAAAATACCTCTGACAACAACAATATTGCAAAATATTGGAGTAACATGCCAGATTATTATTATAGAAAAAACAAATGTGAACGTCATCATCACCGACTCATAAGAGTCCTTTCAAACAAAGCAACTGCTATGTACATAAAATAACGTGGGGGTATGAATAAAAAAGTTAGTGTTTTAAACGTTTTTTTTTTTTTCAAGTGCTTTCACGGTTTTGGTAATTCTATGTGTATCTCATACATAGAGTAATTTTTCTCTTCCTTGTTAAATCCAATAGTGTTTCTTCTTCAAGACTAACCAAGGAAGGTTTACAAAAAACGTGAGCCCATTATTGATAAATTTTGAAGACGTAGCTTTATGTATGTGTGAGAGAGATTGTGGTTTCCACATATCCATTTTTGCCTCCACAGTTCAAAGGGTTGGGATGATCTCATGGAGCTGATTGTTTGGGCCCACCCTATCTATGTGAGGGCCCATCAAATGAATGGTTTGGATCACCCAAATAATGTTGCCCCAACTGTATTTTAAGCTAGGGAGTAGATAAGTTATCTACTCTAGGGAGTAGGAACTCTTTTCTCATATATATATATATATATATATATATATATATATATATATATAGAGAGAGAGAGAGAGAGAGTGTGTTTCTAGTCTGCCGACTTGAGATCATTCTCTAGTCCGGCGACAAAAAACACTTGGGTTAAGATGATCCTATGAAGCTGATTTTTTGTGGACACCCTATCTATGATGGGGCCTATCAAATGAATGCTTTAGATCACCACAAAAAATGTGGGACCCATGCTTTTTGGTCGCCGGACTAGAGAATGATCTTTAGTCGGCAAACTAGAAACACTTTTCTCATATATATATATATATATATATATATATATATATATATATATATATATCATGGATGGGGTGTCCAGAAAAATTCAGCTCCACTGGATCATCCTAATCCTTCCATTTGTGGAGGGAAAATGGGTTGATATATATATATATATATATATATATATATGAGGAAAAGGAGTGTGCGGTCGAGGGCCAAACACATGGGTCCCACATTTTTTGCGTTGATCAAAACCATTCACTTGCAAGGCCCCATCATAGATAGAGTGTGTACAAAAAATCAGCTCTATTGGATCATCCTAACCCCTCCAAAAGTGGAGGGCAAAAATGGGCAAATTTGTGGCAAACGGTGTCTGTCCATTTTGACCTCCACAAATGGATGAGTTAGGATGATCCTATGGAGCTGATTTTTTGTACATACCCCATCTATGTAAGGGCCTTTCAAATGAATGCTTTGGATCATCCTAACAAAGTGGGCCCACATGAGTTTTGGGGCCCTCGACCGCACAATCTTATTCCTCTATATATATATAGCAGAAGAGAAAATGTTTGAATTTTCTAAATTATTTGAAAAAGCTGTGGAATTAACACGTCGACAGTAATTTCGAATCATTATTTCCTGTCGTTTTCGTTTTTATAGGTATTTGTTAGCCACTTTCTCCAAAGACTACGTATCGCCCATCCTTTACAATTGTATGTGTTCATAGATTTGTCTTATTACAAGTGGTGAAAACTGCACGGAAATACTATTTCTTGAAAGGTGGCTAGCAATAATAAGTACCGAAAGAAGCTACCAATAATAATCATTAGGTACTAAAGTTTTGGAGGATAATTACAGACAAAGTGCTTGAAAGTCGCAAAATTACGGAAAAAAGTACCGAAACAAGTACCTGTACATGACAATTACCGAAAAAACTACAAAGAAGAGGTGTGGAAATATATCAATTACGAAGAAACAACTTTTCCTGAATAATTTTTTGAGGATATTACGAATTCAGGACAGCTTGCAAAATATTTACGAATTTCGGGCACCTTAAGAGGAACAACATATTATGGAAACCACTAGTAAAAAACCCTGTGCGATGTGCACGAGCCGACAAAGAATTGTACAGACCACATCATAGGTTGATCCAAACCGTCCATGTGATGGAACACAACATCAATAGGTTGTGCCCGTAAAATCATTTCCAAAGGCTGATCCTAGCCCTCCAATCTATAAAGGTTTCCATAATATGTTGTTCGTTTGAAGGTGCCCGGAATTTGTAAATATTTTACAGGTGTGCAGAATTCGTAATATCCTCAAAATATTAATAATGAAAAGTAGTTTTTTCATAATTGTCATATTTTGATACCTCTTCTTTGTAGTTTTTTCAGTAATTGTCATATCCAGATAACCGTTGTCCATAATTTCACTCCCAAACTTTACTAAGTAATGATTATTATCGCTAGCTTTCTTTCTTTACCTATTATTGCTAGCAACCTTTCAAAAAATAGTATTTTCGTGCAATTTTTCTTCACATCTAATAAGACAAATCTCTGAATACATACAATTGCAAAGGATGGGCGAGACATAGTGTTTGGATAAGGTGGCTAGCGAACATTCAAACCTTTTTTACCCTCAAATAGATAGTATGTACATAGTTATGTGAGGAGGGCAAGAAACAGTAAAAATCATCCACATTGACGTGTTAAATGGACAAAATTCACTCATTTTCTCTTCTGCTATATATATATATATATATATATATATATATATATATATATATATACTAGTAAAAAACCCCGTGCGATGCACGGGCCGACAAAGAACTGTACGGACCACGTCATAGGTTTCCTCACATTGGGTGATGTGATGCAAATTGCTCCATGTGCCCGTATGTTTTGGATAATGAACTGTCCATTCCATTTTGTGATAGGGCCCCAGAAACCAATCCGAATTGAATTCTTAATCCACTTGCCAGGAATATGAGCGCCTCTCGGAGATCAAATGGGTCTTTGTTACTACAAACTAGCAAAAACATCTCATAATGACATTGCAAAATTATTGGAGTCATGGCCACACGAGAAAAGGGATGGATCCCTTGTTTTTTTTTTCAATTAACAAACAAGAGACCTTTCCTTGTTAGAGCTTCAACTATAAAAAAATGTGCTCCGCTGATTAGTGATCACTATTTTTGAAATATATATATATATATATATATATATAGCTTCAAAACCTCATGTGGCCCCACATTTTTTGGATGATCCAAAGCATTCATTTGGAAGGCCCTTCCATAGATGGACCCAAAATCAGCTAGTTGGCCCTAAATTTTGCTTAGTTGGCCCCAAAATCTCCAAGTCGGCCCCAAATTTGCTTAGTTAGACCCGAGTTGAGTTAGTCGGTTACACAATTAGTCTAGTTGACTCTAAAAAGTAACATTAGGGGCAATTTTGTGCTAGAAATTCGTTTTTTTAATAAAGTAGCATTTATAATAGTTTTTTCCAAGAATCAACATTTTGAAGTAATTTTCTAAAGACTTCAACACGTGTAGAAAATAATCAAAGAACCAATCAAAGGACCACACAATTCGCCTGGTTGAAGCTCTCTTCTCTGCTAATTGAAAACAAAGGACCCATCCACGATTTTCTCGTGGGGCATGAGTCCAATAATTTTGCAATGTCATTGTTAGAGGTGATGATTGCAGAGCAATTTGGTGAATCACGACAAGCAACAGTTTGGTAGTATGTGATGGCTGATCAGTTGAAAACAAAGGACCCATTTATTTATAGTTGAAAACAAAGGACCCATCCACGATTTTCTCGCGGCGGGTGGGGGAGGCATGACTACAATAATTTTGCAATGTCATTGCCAGATGTTTTTGTTTTTGCCTCCGCCCCTGGTAACAAGGGCCCATGTGATTATGACCATTTGGGACCAATGAGATATCTAATCTTCATTCAAATCTATAATCTGGCCCATCTCCAAATTGCATGTGACCATTTGGGACCAATGAGATTACGAGAAGGAATCATTGCGATCAATTGGCTGAATCAAGACAAACAATTTGCATCGATATAATAAGGGATTTGCTGAGGACCATCCCGCATTTCTCAGTTGGTCTATCACAGGACAGACCAACCACCCAGGCTCACTTTTCAGCAGCTTTTCCCTCTGACAATGACATTGCAAAATTATTGGACTCATGTCCCCACGTGAATATCGCGGATGGGTCCTTTGTTCTCAGTTAACAGAGCGAATTGTGTGGTCCTTTGATTGGTTCTTTGATTATTTTTCTAAAGAAAGTTAGGTGTGACTTGCTATAGAAAGTTAAAAAACCATTTCACTTTTTTCCAAAACCACTCTACCTTTTTTCAAAACCAGATTTTCTTTCGAGTCAAAGTTTACACTCAAATGATATCATTTTTTTCCATTGGTACAAATAATGTATACTTTTATTGTTTCTATTTACCTCTATACCGTAACAAAAAAGTGGTAGTATCCTACTCCCACTTTGTTAAGTGGGTGCATTGGACATCGACCCCTTGATGATGGCCCAGGACCACTGACAAATTAATTCCTTCTCATTGTTTCATTGCTCCCGTGGTGGTGACAGCTCAATTTCATTATCATATGGATGCAAATTGCTCCATGTGCCCCTATGTTTTCCCTCCTCATAAACTTTCCAAATGGGACAGAGGGAGTATTATTGGAGTCATCCCCAGGAGAAACCTGCCCAATTATCATAAAAGGGATGAAATTTGTTCAATGTGTGGACATGTTTTCCATGAGCTGTCCGATTGTGACCAATCAGAATTGATTTCTTATTCGTACCTGCCCAATTATCAATGCTTCCCATTGGTGTTGCTGACAATAGCTCAGTGATACAAAAACACCCCCTCATCCACGTCATATCAGCAAAAAGTCCCATTTTGTAAGTTATTTGCTCTGTTTTTAAAAATTATTTCTGGAATTATTTTTCTTTAAAAGTAAATCATTTTTATTGATACATGTATGTTTCTTTTGTTATCCATTATCATAACTATATTCAATGCTTCCCATAGGTGTTGCTCACTAGGGCTGCAACTCGAGCCAGGTAAAACCCGACCCGCATCGACCCGACCCGAAAATAGCCTGGGTCTGGTTCAGGTTTCATGGGTTTCGGGTCGAGCCGGGTTCAGCATTCAAAAGCCCGCATGAATCTGGGGTCAAGCCGGGTTTGAAGGGGCCCGACCCGACCCGAGTTACATAAGTTATAGTATGTACATTTTTTTTCTATTGTTAGTTAAAAGTTAAAGGGATAATTACATTTACACCCCCTCTAGTTTCTGACACATCCACTTCCACCCCTATAGTTTAAAACGTGACAAATACACCCTTGTAGTTTCAATTTGTTTAAGGTAGGCCCCCTTAGCTGAAAGTTCGTCCATAGATTGAAGGGTTAGGATGATCCGATGGAGCTGATTTTTTTGGCACACCCTAACTATGTCAGGACCCATCAAATGAACGCTTTGGATCATCCAAACAATGTGGGCCCACATTATTTGGATGATTTTTTGGTAGTGTTTGGATTCAGGTAGAGGCCCATATTATTTGGATGATCCAAAGCGTTCATTTGATGGGTCCTGAAATAGATAGGGGTGTGCCCAAAAAATCAGCTCCATCGGATCATCCTAACCCTTCAATCGCAAAAACCTCTTACAATGACATTCCGGGCAAAATATTAAATGGTCCTGGCCCAAAGTTCTACGTGGCACTCCAAACAGTTGAGATTCATTGAAAGTGAAATATCTTCTAGCAATAAAAATAAATAAGACTGTGTCACGTGGTGGGACTACTGAAATATTTTCAAAAGATTTCAACACGTGACAGTAAAGTCGTCAGAAAAATAATCAAAGGACCACACAATTCGCTCTGTTAACAAAGGGCACATCCACGATTTTCTCGTGGGGGCATGAGTCCAGTACTTTTGCAATGTCATTGTCAGAGGAGATGATTGCAGAGCAATTTGGTGAATCACGACAAAGTTGTATGTGATGGCTGATCAGTGCAGTGCATTTATTTAAAGTTAAAAACAAAGGACCTATCCACGATTTTCTTGCGGCGGGTGGGGGAGGCATGACTCCAGTAATTTTGCAATTTCATTGTCCGATGTTTTTGTTCGTTTGTAACAAGGGCCCATGTGATTATGACCATTTGGGACCAATGAGATATCTGACCTCCATTCAAATCTTTAACCTGGCCCATCTCCAAATTGCATGTGACCATTTGGGACCAATGAGATTACAAGAAGGAATCATTGCGGATCAATTTGTATGGATATAATAAGGGATTTGCTAAGGACCATCCCGCATTTCCCAGTTGGTGTGTCGCATTACAGACCAGCCACCCAGCCTTTGCAGACAAAAGCTGTTGAAAAGTGAGCCTGGGTGGTTGGTCTGTCCTGCGATAGACCAACTGCAAAATGCCTTTTATCTGGTCGTACATGGAAAACATACCCACAAATGGAGAAATTTTTTCTCGTGGGGATGACTCCAATAATACCCCCTCTGTCCCATTTGAAACGTTTTATGAGAAGCGAAAACATATCTATCACATGGAGCAATTTGCATCCCTATGATAATGAAATTGAGATGTCACGTCACCCAATGTGACCACGGGAGCGATGAAACAATGAGAAGAAATCATTGCAGATCAATTTAGTGAACCGCGACAAGCAATTTCATTATCATAGGGATGCAAATTGCTCCATGTGCCGATATGGTTCTTCTCATAAAACTTTTCAAATCGGACGGAGGGAGTATTATTGGAGTCATCCCCACAAGAAACCTACCCAATTATCGTAAGGATGAAATTTGCTCGATGTGTGGATATGTTTTCCATGAACTGTCCGATTGAGAATAAGAAAGAACTGTCCAATTCAGAATTGATTTCTTATTCGATCATGCCAATTATCAATGCTTCCCATAGGTGTTGGTTACAATAGCTTAGTGATATATTTGGAGTATCATGTAACTTTATAGTTCAATCCCTAAAAACATCTGACAATGACATTGCAAAATTGGGCAAAATATTCAATGGTCCTGGATCATAGTTCTACGTGGCATTCCAAACGGTTGAGATTCAATGAAAGTCAAATATCTAGCAATAAAAATAAAGAAGACTATATATATATATATATATATATATATATATATATATATATATATAGAGAGAGAGAGAGAGAGAGAGAGAGAGAGAGAGAGAGAGAGAGAGAGAAGGGTTCCTGAGGTTAACCTTATATGGCTTATATGAGGTGGCGCCACGTGACACAGTCTTCTTTATTTTTATTGCTAGAAGATATTTCACTTTCAATGAATCTCAACTGTTTGGAGTGCCACGTAGAACTTTGGGGCAAGACCATTTAATATTTTGCCCACAATGTCATTGTTAGAGGTTTTTGGGGATTGAAATATAAAGTTTTTTTTTGGCTCTTTAGGCAAGGGCTCCCTTGTATCTATCAATCCTCATTTACCCTAAACAGTGTTATACCGTAATTTTGAGATACGATAGGGAGTTATTTGATAAATCAAGAATAATCTCTCTCATTTTAAGCGCCAAACTGGTGAAATATCTGCCATTCGGAGGTCGTCAAATTCTCTTTCCATAGAAAAATCCTCATAAAAAAATTCAATAGGTTAAAGGGGTTATGGTCTCTTTACCCTAAACAGTATTAAACCGTAATTTTGAGATATTATAAGGAGTTATTTGATAAAGCATCAATAACTCTCTAATTTTAAGTGCCAATGTGGTGAAATTCCTACCATTTGGAAGTCGTCAAATTCTTTTTCCATAGAAAAAAAAATTCATCAAAAAATTCAATAGGTTGAGAGAGTTATGGTCTCTTTACCCTAAACCGTATTAAACCGTAATTTTGAGATAATATAGGGAGTTATTTGATGAAACATCAGCAACTCTCTCATTTTAAGTACCAAAGTGGTGAAATTTCTACCATTTGGAGGTCATCAAATTCTCTTTCCGCAGAAAAAAATCCTCATCAAAAAATTTAATAAGTTGAGAGCATTATGGTCTTTTTACCCTAAACAATATTAAACCGTAATTTTGTGATAATATAGGGAGTTATTTTATATTAGGACAATAACTCTCTAATTTTAAATACCAAACTGGCGAAATTTCTATCATTCAAAAGTCGTCAAATTCTCTTTCTGTAGAAAAAAAACATCATAAAATAATTCAATGGGTTGAGAAAGTTATGGTTTCTTTACCCTAATTTTGAGATAATATAGAAAGTTACGTGACAAAAGTGGCGAAATTTCTACCATTCGGAGGTAGTCAAATTCTCTTTACACAGAAAAAAACTCATAAAAAATTCATTAGGTTGAGAGAGTTATGGTCTCTTTACCCGAAACAATATTAAACCGTAATTTTGAGATAATATAAGGTGTTATTTGATAAAGCATCAATAACTCTCTAATTTTAAGTGCCAATGTGGTGAAATTCCTACCATTCGGAGGTCGTCAAATTCTTTTCCCACAGAAAAAAAAGTCATCAAAAAATTCAATAGGTTGAGAGAGTTATGGTCTCTTTACCTTCAGCCGTATTAAATCGTAATTTTGAGATCATATAGGGAGTTACTTGATAAATCATAAATAATCTCTCTCATTTTAAACGCCAAAGTGGTGAAATTTCTATCATTCGGAGGTCGTCAAATTCTCTTTCCAAAAAAAAAACCTCATCAAAAAATTCAATAAGTTGAGAGAGTTATGGTCTCTTTACCCGAAACAGTGTTAAACCGTAATTTTGAGATAATATAAGGAGTTATTTGATAAATCCTGAATAATCTCTCTCATTTTAAGCTCCAAAGTGGTGAAATTCCTACCATTTGGAGGTCGTCCAATTCTCTTTACACATAAAAAAAACCTCATCAAAAAATTCAATGGGTTGAGAGAGTTATGGTCTCTTTACCCTAAACAGTACTAAACCGTAATTTTGTGATAATATAGGGAGTTATTTGATAAAACATTAATAACTATCATTTTAATTGCCAAAGTGGTGAAATTTCTACCATTCGGAAGTCATCAAATTCTCTTACCACAGAAAAAAACCACATTAAAAAATTCAATAGGTTGCGAGAGTTATGGTCTCTTTACCCTAAACAGTACTAAACTGTAATTTTCAGATAATATAGGGAGTTATTTGATAAAATATTAATAAATCCCTCATTTTAAGTGCCAAAGTAGAGAAATTTCTACCATTCGGAGGTCGTCAAATTCTCTTCCCACAGAAAAAAACCACACTAAAAAAATTAATGAGTTGAGAGAGTTATGGTCTCTTTACCCTAAAAAGTATTATACCGTAATTTTGAGATACTACTGGGAGTTATTTGATAAATCATGTATAATCTTCTCATTTTAAGCGCCAAAGTGGAGAAATTTCTGCTATTCGGAAGTCGTCAAATTCTCTTTCCACAGAAAAAACGTCATCAAAAAATTCAGTAGTTTGAGAGAGCTATGGTCACTTTACCCTAAACAGTAATAAACTGTAATTTTGAGATAATATAGAGAGTTATTTGATAAAACATCAATAACTCTCTCATTTTAAGTACCAATGTGGTGAAATTCCTATCATTCGGAGGTCTTCAAATTCTCCTTTCACAGGAAAAAATCTTATCAAAAAAATCAATGGCCTGATAGAGTTATGCTTCCTTTACCCTAAACAGTATTAAACCGTAATTTTGAGAAAATATAAGGAGTTATTTGATAAAACATCAACAACTCTCTCTTTTTAAGTGCATAAGTGGTGAAATTTTTACCATTTGGAGATCGTCAAATTCTCTTTCCGGAGAAAAAATTCTCATCAAAAAATTCAATAGGTTGAGAGAGTTATGGGCTCTTTACCCTAAAAAGTATTAAACCATAATTTTGAGATAATATAGAGAGTTATTTGTTAAACCAACAGTAACTCTCTAATTTTAAGTTCCAAAGTGATGAAATTTCTACCATTCGGAGGTTTTCAAATTCTCATTCCATAGAAAAAAACCACATCAAAAAATTCAATGGGTTGGGAGGGTTATGGTCACTTTACAGTAAACAGTATTCAACTGTAATTTTGAGATAATATTGGGAGTTATTTGAGAAAACATCAATAACTCTCTCATTTTTAGTGCCAAAGTGGGGAAATTTCTACCATTCGGAGGTCGTCAAATTCTCTTTGCATAGAAAAAAACGTAGTAAAAAATTTAATGGGTTGAGAGAGTTATAGTCACTTTACCCTAAACAAGATTAAACCGTAATTTGGGATAATATAAGGAGTTATTTGATAAAACAACAGTAACTCTCCAATTTTTTGGGCCAAAATTGTAAAATTTTTACCATTAGAAGGTCGTCAAATTCACTTTCTATAGAAAAAAACATCCTAAAAAAATTCAAAGGGTTGAAAGAGTTATGACCTCTTTACCCTAAACAGTATTAAACCGTAATTTTATGACAATATAGGCATTTATTTGATAAAATATTAATAACTCTCCCATTTTAAGTGCCAAATGGGTGAAATTTCAACCATTCGGAGGTCGTCTAATTCTCTTTCCATAGAAAAAAACTTCATCTTAAAATTCATTGGGTTGAGATAGTTATGGTCTCTTTACCCTAAACAGTATTAAACTAAAATTTTGGGATAATATTGGGAGTTATTTGATAAAAGAACAAAAACACTCATTTTAAGTGCCAAACTAATGAAATTTCTTCCATTCGTAAGTCGTCAAATTCTCTTTGCATAGAAAAAAACATCCTAAAACAATTCAATGGGTTGAGATAGTTATGGCCTCTTTACCCTAAACAGTATTAAACCATAATTTTGAGATAATATAGGGCGTTATGTGATAAAACATCAATAACTCCCCCATTTTAAGTGCCAAAGTGGTGAAATTTGTACCATTCGGAGGTCGTCAAATTCTATTTACACAGAAAAAAACCTCATCAAAAAAATCAATGGATTCAGAGAGTTATGGTCTCTTTACCGTAAACAATATTATACCGTAATTTTGAGCTACAAGAAGGAGTTATTTCATAAATCATGAATAATCTCTCTCATTTTAAGCGCCAAAGTGCTGAAATATCTGTCATTCGGAGCTCGTCAAATTCTCTTTCCAAACAAAAAATTCTCATTAAAAAATTCAATAGGTTGAGAGAGTTATGGTCTCTTTACCCTAAACAGTATTAAACCGTAATTTTGAGATAATATAAGGAGTTATTTGATAAAACAACAATAACTCTCGAATTTTAAGTGCCAAAATGGTGAAAGTTTTACTATTAGAAGGTCGTAAAATTCCCTTTCCATAGAAAAAAAATCCTAAAAAAATTCACTGGGTTGAAAGAGTTACGGCCTCTTTACCTTAAACAGTATAAAACCGTAATTGTGAGATAATCTAAGGAGTTATATGATAAAACATCAATAACTCTTTCATTTTAAGTCCCAAAGTGGTGAAATTTCTACCATTTTAAGGTCGTCAAATTCTCTTTACATGTAAAAAAAACCTCATCAAAAAATTCATTGGGTTGAGAGAGTTATGGTCTCTTTACCCTAAACAGTACTAAACCGTATTTTTCAGATAATTTAGGGTGTTATTTGATAAAACATTAATAATTCTCTCTTTTTAAGTGCCAAAGAAGGAAAATTTCTACCATTCGGAGGTCGTCAAATTCTCTTTCCACAGTAAAAAAACCACACCAAAAAACTCAATGAGTTGAGAGAGTTATCGTCACTTTACCGTAAAAAGTATTATACCGTAATTTTGAGATACAATAGAGAGTTATTTCATAAATCATATAGAATCTTCTCATTTTAAGCGCCAAAGTGGAGAAATTTCTGCTATTCGAAAGTCGTCAAATTCTCTTTCCACAGAAAAAACGTCATCAAAAACTTCAATAGTTTGAGAGAGTTATGGTCACTTTACCCTAAACAGTAATAAACTGTAATTTTGAGATAATATAGAGAGTTATTTGATAAAACATCAATAACTCTCTCATTTTAAGTACCAATGTGGTGAAATTCCTACCATTCGGAGGTCGTCAAATTCTCTTTTCACAGAAAAAAATCTTATCAAAAAATTCAATGGCCTGATTGAGTTAGGCTCCCTTTACCCTAAACAGTATTAAACCGTAATTTTGAGAAAATATAGGGAGTTATTTCATAAAACATCAACAACTCTCTCTTTTTAAGTGCATAAGTGGTGAAATTTTTACCATTTGGAGGTCGTCAAATTCTCTTTCCGGGGAAAAAATTCTCATTAAAAAATTCAATAGGTTGAGAGAGTTATGTGCTCTTTACCCTAAAAAGTATTAAACCATAATTTTGAGATAATATAGGGAGTTATTTCATAAACCAACAGTAACTCTCTAATTTTAGGTTCCAAAGTGAGAAAATTTCTACCATTCGGAGGTCTTCAAATTCTCATTCAATAGAAAAAAACCACATCAAAAGATTCAATGGGTTGGGAGAGTTATGGTCACTTTACAGTAAACAGTATTCAACCGTAATTTTAAGATAATATAGGGAGTTATTTGAGAAAACATCAAAAACTCTCTCATTTTTAGTGCCAAAGTGTGAAAATTTTCTACCATTCAGAGGTCGTCAAATTCTCTTTGCATAGAAAAAAACGTAGTAAAAAAATTCAATGGGTTGAGAGAGTTATGGTCACTTTACCCTAAACAGGATTAAAGCGTAATTTGGGATAATATAAGGAGTTTTTTGATAAAACAACAGTAACTCTCCAATTTTTAGTGCCAAAATTGTAAAATTTTTACCATTAGAAGGTCGTCAAATTCCCTTTCCATAGAAAAAAGCATCCTAAAAAAATTCGAAGGGTTGAAAGAGTTATGACCTCTTTACCCTAAACAGTATTAAACCGTAATTTTGTGATAATATAGGCATTTATTTGATAAAACATTAATAACTCTCCCATTTTAAGTGCCAAAGGGGTGAAATTTCAACCATTCAGAGGTCGTCTAATTCTCTTTCCGTAGAAAAAAACCTCATCTTAAAATTCATTGGGTTGAGATAGTTATGGTCTCTTTACCCTAAACAGTATTAAACTGAAATTTTGGGATAATATTGGGAGTTATTTGATAAAAGAACAAAAACTCTCTCATTCTAAGTGCCAAACTGGTGAAATTTCTGCCATTCGTAGGTCGTCAAATTCTCTTTCCATAGAAAAAAACATCCTAAAACAATTGAATGGGTTGAGAGAGTTATGGCCTCTTTACCCTAAACAGTATTAAACCATAATTTTGAGATAATATAGGGAGTTATTTGATAAAACATCAATAACTCCCTCATTTTAAGTGCCAAAGTGGTGAAATTTCTACCATTCGGAGGTCGTCATATTCTATTTACACAGAAAAAAACCTCATCAAAAAAATCAATGGATTCAGAGAGTTATGGTCTCTTTACCCTAAACAGTGTTATACCGTAATTTTGGGATACGATAAGGAGTTATTTGATAAATCATGAATAATCTCTCTCATTTTAAGCGCCAAAGTGCTGAAATATCTGTCATTCGGAGGTCGTCAAATTCTCTTTCCAAACAAAAAATTCTCATCAAAAAATTCAATAGGTTGAGAGTTATGATCGCTTCACCCTAAACAGTATTAAACCGTATTTTTGAGATAATATAAGGAGTTATTTGATAAAACAACAATAACTCTCGGATTTTAAGTGCCAAAATGGTGAAAGTTTTACGATTAGAAGGTCGTAAATTTCCCTTTCCATAGAAAAAAAATCCTAAAAAAATTCAATGGGTTGAAAGAGTTACGGCCTCTTTACCCTAAACAGTATAAAACCGTAATTGTGAGATAATCTAGGGAGTTATTTGATAAAACATCAATAACTCAAGTCCCGAAGTAATGAAATTTCTACCATTTTGAGGTCGTCAAATTCTCTTTACATGTAAAAAAACCTCATCAAAAAATTCAATGGGTTGAGAGAGTTATGGTCTCTTTACCCTAAACAGTACTAAACCGTATTTTTCAGATAATATAGGGTGTTATTTGATAAAACATTAATAATTCTCTCATTTTAAGTGCCAAAGAAGGGAAATTTCTACCATTCGGAGGTCGTCAAATTCTCTTTCCACAGGAAAAAATCACACCAAAAAAATCAATGAGTTGAGAGAGTTATCGTCTCTTTACCCTAAAAGTATTATACCGTAATTTTGAGATACTATAGAGAGTTATTTGATAAATCATGTATAATCTTCTCATTTTAAGCGCCAAAGTGGAGAAATTTCTACTATTCGGAAGTCGTCAAATTCTCTTTCCACAGAAAAAACGTCGTCAAAAAATTCAATAAGTTGAGAGAGTTATGGTCACTGAACCCTAAACAGTAATAAACTGTAATTTTGAGATAATATAGGGAGTTATTTGATAAAATATCAATAACTCTCTCATTTTAAGTGCCAATGTAGTGAAATTCCTACCATTCGAAGTTATTTGATAAAACATCAATAACTCTCTCATTTTAAGTGCCAATGTGGAGGTCGTCAAATTCTCTTTTCACAGGAAAAAATCTTATCAAAGAAATCAATGGCCTGATAGAGTTATGCTCCCTTTACCCTAAACAGTATTAAACCGTAATTTTGAGAAAATATAGGGAGTTATTTGATAAGACATCAACAACTCTCTCTTTTTAAGTGCATAAGTGGCGAAATTTTTATCATTTGGAGGTCGTCAAATTCTCTTTCGGCCGAAAAAATTTCCATCAAAAAATTCAATAGGATGAGAGAGTTATGGGCTCTTTACCCTAAAAAGTATTAAACCATAATTTTGACATAATATAGGGAGTTATTTGATAAACCATCAGTAACTCTCTCATTTTAAGTGCTAAAGTGAGGAAATTTCTACCATTCGGAGGTCCTCAAATTCTCATTCCATAGAAAAAAACCACATCAAAAAAATTCAATGGGTTGAGAGAGTTATTGTCACTTTACAGTAAACAGTATTCAACCGTAATTTTGAGATAGTATAGGGAGTTATTTGAGAAAACATCAATAACTCTCTCATTTTAAGTGCCAAAGTGTGGAAATTTCTACCATTCGGAGGTCGTCAAATTCTCTTTGCATAGAAAAAATATCGTAAAAAAATTCATTGGGTTGAAAGAGTTATGGTCTCTTTACCCTAAACAGGATTAAACCGTAATTTGAGATAATATAGGGAGTTATTTGATAAAACAACATTAACTATCTCATTTTTTGTGCCAAAATTGTGAAATTTATACCACTAGAAGGTCTTCAAATTCACTTTCCATAGAAAAAACATCCTAAAAAAATTCAATGGGTTGAAAGAGTTATGGCCTCTTTACCCTAAACAGTATTAAACCGTAATTTTATGATAATATTGGCAGTTATTTGATAAAACATCAATAACTCTCTCATTTTAAGTGCCATTGGGGTGAAATTTCTACCATTTGGAGGTCGTCTAATTCTCTTTACATAGAAAACAACCTCATCTTAAAATTCATTGCGTTGAGAGAGTTATGGTCTCTTTACCTAAACAGTATTAAACTGAATTTTTGGGATAATATTGGTAGTAATTTGATAAAAGAACAAAAACTCTCTCATTTTAAGTGCCAACCTAGTGAAATTTCTATCATTAGTAGGTCGTCAAATTCTCTTTCCATAGAAAAAAACATCCTAAAACAATTCAACGGGTTGAGAGAGTTATGGCCTCCTTACCCTAAAAAGTATTAAACCATAATTTTGAAATAATATAGGGAGTTTTGTGATAAAACATCAATAACTCCCTCATTTTAAGTGACAAAGTGGTGAAATTTCTACCATTCAGAGGTCGTCAAATTCTCTTTACACAAAAAGAAACCTCATCAAAAAAATCAATGGGTTCAGAGAGTTATGGTCTCTTTACCCTAAACAGTGTTATAGCGTAATTTTGAGATACGATAGGGAGTTATTTGATAAATCATGAATAATCTCTCTCATTTTAAGCCCCAAAGTATTGAAATATCTGCCATTCGGAGGTCGTCAAATTCTCTTTCCAAATAAAAAATCCTAAACAAAAAATTCAATAGGTTGAGAGAGTTATGGTCTTTTCACCCTAAACAGTATTAAACCGTAATTTGGAGAAAATATAGGGAGTTATTTGATAAAACAACAATAACTCACTCATTTTAAGTGCCAAAATGGTGAAATTTGTACTATTAGAAGGTCATAAAATTCCCTTTCCATAGAAAAAAACATCCAAAAACAATTCAATTGCTTGAGAGAGTTATGGCTTCTTTACCCTAAACAGTATTAAACCATAATTTTGAGATAATATGGGGAGTTATGTGATAAAACATCAATAACTCCCTCATTTTAAGTGCCAAAGTGGTGAAATTTCTACCATTTGGAGGTCGTCAAATTCTATTTACACAGGAAAAAACCTCATCAAAAAAATCAATGGGTTGAGGGAGTTATGGACTCTTTTCCCGAAACAGTATTATACCGTAATTTTGAGATACAATAGGAAGTTATTTGATAAATTATGAATAATTTCTCTAATTTTAAGTACCAAATGGGTGAAATTTCTACCATTCGTAGGTCGTCAAATTCTCTTTCCATAGAAAAAAACATCATAAACCAATTCAATGGGTTGAGAGAGTTATGGCCTCTCTACCCTAAACAGTATTAAACCGTAATTTTGAGATAATATAGGGAGTTATTTGATAAAACAACAATAACTCTCTCATTTTAAGTGCCAAAATGGTAAAATTTTTATTATTAAAAGGTCGTAAAATTCCCTTTCCATAAAAAAAAACCTCATCCTAAAATTGAATGGGTTGAGAAAGTTATGGTCACTTTACCCTAAACAGTAATAAACCGTAATTTTGAGATAATATTGGGATTTTTTTTATAAAAGAACAAAAACTCTCATTTTTAGTGCCAAACTGGTGAAATTTCTGCCATTCGAAGGTCGTCAAATTCTCTTTCTATAGGAAAAACCATCCTAAAATAATTCGATGGGTTGAGAGAGTTATGGCCTCTTTACCTCAAACCGTATTAAACCATAATTTTGAGATAATATAGGGAGTTATTTGATAAAACATCAATAACTGCCTCATTTTAAGTGCCAAAGTAGTAAAATTCCTATCATTTTTAGGTCGTTCAATTCTCTTTCCACGTAAAAAAAACCACCTCAAACAATTATGGGTTGAGAGAGTTATGGTCTCTTTACCCTAAACAGTACTAAACCGTAATTTTGAGATAATATAGGGAGTTATTTTATAAAACATTAATAACTCTCTCATTATAAGTGCCAAAGTGGTGAAATTTCTACCATTAGGAGGTCGTCAAATTCTCTTTCCACAGAAAAAAAACCTCATCAAAAATATCAATAGGTTTTGACAGTTATGGTCTCTTTACCCTAAACAGTATTATACCGTAATTTTGAGATACTATAGGGAGTTATATGATAAATCGTGAATAATCTCTCTCATTTTAAGCACCAAAGTGGTGAAATTTCTGCCATTCGGAGGTGGTCAAATTCTCCTTCCACAGAAAAAAAAACCTCATCAAAAAATTCAATAGGTTGAGGGAGTTATGGTCTCTTTACCCTAAACAGTTTTAAACCGTAATTTTGGGATAATATAGAGAGTTATTTGATAAAGCATCAATAACTCTCTAATTTTAAGTTCCAATGTGGTGAAACTCCTACCATTCGGAGGTCATCAAATTCTCTTTCCACAAAAAAAACGTCATCAGAAAATTCAATAGGTTGAGAGAGTTATGGTCTATTTACCCTAAACCGTATTAAATAGTAATTTTGAGATGATATATTTAGTTATTTCATAAAACATCAACAACCCTCTCATTTTAAGTGCCAAAGTAGTGAAATTCCTACCATTCGGAGATCGTCAAATTCTCTTTCAGCGTAAAAAAAACCTCATCAAAAAATTTAATGGGATGAGGGAGTTATGGTCTCTTTACCCTAAACAGTATTAAACCGCAATTTTGAGAAATTATAGGGAGTTATTGGATAAAACATCAATAACTCCCTCATTTTAAGTGCCAAAGTGGTGAAATTCCTACCAGTTGGAGGTCGTCCAATTCTCTTTTCACCTAAAAAAAATCACATCAAAAAATTCAATGGGTTGAGAGAGTTATGATCTCTTTACCCTAAACAGTACCAAACTGTAATTTTGTGATAATAAAGGGAGTTATTTGATAAAACATTAATAACTCTCTCATTTTAAGTACCAAAGTGGTGAAATTTCTACCATTCGGAGGTCGTCAAATTCTCTTTACACAGAAAAAAACCTCATCAAAAAAAGCAATGCGTTGAGAGAGTTATGGTCCCTTTACCCTAAATATTATTATACCGTAAGTTTGAGATACTATAGGGAGTTATTTGATAAATCATGAATAATCTCTCTCATTTTAAGCGCCAAAGTGGAGAAATTTCTACTATTCTGAAGTCATCAAATTCGCTTTTCAAAGAAAAAACCTGATCAAAAAATTGAATAGCTTGAGAGAGTTATGGTCACTTTACCCTAAACATTATTAAAATATAATTTTGAGAAAATATAGAGAGTTATTTGATAAAACATCAACTACTCTCTCATTTTAATTGCCAAAGTGGTGAAATTTTTACCATTCGGAGGTCGTCAAATTCACTTTCCGCAGAAAAAATCCTCATCAAAAAATTCAAAAGGTTGAGAGAGTTATGGTCTCATTACCCTAAACAGTATTAAACCATAATTTTGAGATAATATAGAGAGTTATTTTATAAAACATCAATAACTCTATCATTTTAAGTGCCAAAGTGGTGAAATTTCTACCATTCGAAGGTCGTCCAATTCTCTTTCCATAGA
This sequence comes from Tasmannia lanceolata, assembly GCF_043159265.1. Lineage (NCBI taxonomy): Eukaryota > Viridiplantae > Streptophyta > Magnoliopsida > Canellales > Winteraceae > Tasmannia > Tasmannia lanceolata. The sequence goes on along the minus strand of NW_027518721.1, from coordinate 25,765,853 downwards.
AAAAAAATCACATCATAAAATTCAATGGGTTCAGGGAGTTATGGTCTCTTTACCCTAAACAGAATTAAACCGTAATTTTGACATAATATAGGGAGTTATTTGATAAAAAAATAATAACTCTCTCATTTTAAGTGCCAAACCGGTGAAGTTTCTACCTTTCGAAGGTCGTCAAATTCTCTTTCCATGGAAAAAAAATCCTAAAACAATTCAAAGGGTTAAGAGAGTTATGGCCTCTTTACCTTAAACCGGATTAAACCGTAATTTTGAGATATTATTGGAAGTTATTTGATAAAACAACAGTAACTCTCTCATTTTTAGTGCCAAAATGTTGAAATTTTTACCATTTGGAGGTCATCAAATTCTCTTTTTAACGTAAAAAACACCTCATCAAAAAATTCAAAGGGTTGAGAGAATTATGGTCTCTTTACCTTAAACCGTATTAAACCGTAATTTTGAGATAATATAGGGAGTTATTTCATAAACCTCCAATAACTCTCTCATTTTAATTGCCAAAGTGGTGAAATTTCTACCATTTGGAGGTCATCAAATTCTCTTTCCACGTAAAAAACACCTTATCAAAAAATCCAAAGGGTTGAGAGAGTTATGGCATCTTTACCCTAAATAGTATTAAACCATAATTTTGAGATAATATAAGGAGTTATTTGATAAATCATCAATAACTCTCTCATTTTAAGTGCCAAAGTGGTGAAATTTCTACCATTAAGAGGTCGTCCAATTCTCTTTCCATAGGAAAAAACCTCATCATAAAATTCAATGGGTTGAGAGAGTTATAGTCTCTTCACCCTAAACAGTACTAAACCGTAATTTTGAGATAATACAGGGAGTTATTTGATAAAAGAACAATAACTCTCTCATTTTAAGTGTCAAACTGGTAAAATTTCTACCATTCGAAGGTCGTCAAATTCTCTTTCCATAGAAAAAAAACATCCTCAAACAATTCAATGGGTTGAGAGAGTTATGGCCTATTTACCCTAAACAGTATTAAACCATAGTTTGGGGATAATATGGGGAGCTATTTGAAAAAACATCAATAACTTTCTCTTTTTAAGTGCCAAAGTAGAGAAATTCCTACCTTTCGAAAGCTGTCCAATTCTCTTTCCACAAAAAAAAATTATAAAAAAAATCAATTGGTTGAGAGAGTTATAGTCACTTCACCTTAAAAAGTAATAAGCCGTAATTTTGAGACATTCTAGGGAGTTATTTGATAAAACATCAACAACTCTCTCATTTTAAGTGCCAAAGTGGTGAAATTTCGACCATTCGGAGGTCATCAAATTCTCTTTCTACAGAAAAACACCTCATCAAAAAATTCAATGCGTTGAGAGAGTTATTGTCTCTTTACCCTAAACTGTATTAAACCGTAATTTTGAGATAATATAAGGTGTTATTTGATAAAACATCAGTAACTCTCTCATTTTAAGTGCCAAACTGGTGAAATTTCTACCCTTTGGAGGTCGTCAAATTCTCTTTCCACAGAAAAAACATCCTATAAAAATTCAACGGCTTGAGACAGTTATAGCCTCTTCATCCTAAACAGTATTAAACCGTAATTTTGAGATAATATAGGGAGTTATTTGATAAAACATCAGTAACTCCCTCATTTTAAGTGCCAAAGTGGGAATTTTCTACCATTCGGAGGTCAACAAATTCTCTTTCAGAGAAAAAAACCTCACCAAAAAATACAATGGGTTCAGAGAGTTATGGTCTCTTTACCCTAAACAATATTAAACCGCAATTTTGAGATAATATAGGGGGCCATTTGATAAAACATCAATAAGTCTCTCATTTTTAGTTCTAAACTAGTGAAATTTCAACCATTCGGAGGTCATCAAATTCACTTTCAACAAAAAAAAATCACCAAAAAAAATTCAATTGGTCGAGAGAGTTATGTCTCTTTACCCTAAATAGAATTAAACCGTAATTTTGAGATAATAAAGGGAGTTATTTGATAAAACATCAGTAACTCTCTCATTTTAAGTGCCAAAGTGGGAAAATTTGTACCATTCGGAGCTCGTCAAATTCTCTTTCCACAGAAAAAAAACCACTTCAGAAAATTCAATGGGTTGAGAGAGTTATGATCTCTTGACCCTAAACAGTATTAAACCGTAATTTTGAGATAATATAGGGAGTTATTTGATAAAACATCACTCACTCTTTGATTTTAAGGGCCAGAGTGGTGAAATTTCTACTATTCGGAGGTCGTCAAATTCTCTTTCCCCAGATATATCATCCTAAAAAAGTTCAATGGGTTGAGAGAGTTTTGGATTCTTTACACTAAAAAGTATTCCACCGTAATTTTGAGATAAGATAGGGAGTTATTTGATAAAACATCTGTAACTTTCACGTTTAGGTGCTGAGGTGGCGAAATTTCTACCTTTCCAAAGTCGTCAAATTCTCTTTCCACAGAAAAATACCTCATCAAAAAATTCAATGGGTTGAGGGAGTTATGGTCACTTTACCCTAAACAGTATTAAACCGTAATTTTGAGATAATATATGGTGGTAATTGATAAAATATCAATAACTCTCTAATTTTAAGTGCCAAACTGGTGAAATTTGTACCATTCGGAAGTCGTCAAATTCTCCTTCCGCAGAATAAAGCATCCTAAAAAAATTTGAAGGGTTGAGAGAGTTATGGCCTCTTTACGCTAAACAGTATTAAACCGTAATTTTTAGATAATATAAGGAGTTATTTGATAAAACATCAGTAACTCTCCCATTTTATGTCCCAAAGTGGGAAAATTTCTACCATTCGGAGGTCGTCAAATTCTCTTTCCATAGAAAAAAACCTCATCAGAAAATTCAATGGGTTGAGAGAGTTATGGTCTCTTTACCCAAAACAGTATTAAACCTTAATTTTGAGATAATATAGGGAGTTATTTGATAAAACATCACTAACTCTCTGATTTTAAGGGCTGGAGTGGTGAAATTTCTACCATTCGGAGGTCGTCAAATTCTCTTTCAACCGAAAAAACATCCTAAAAAAGTTCAATGGGTTGAGACAGTTATGGCCTCTTTTCACTAAAAAGTGTCCCACCGTAATTTTGAGATAAAACATCTGTAACTTTCACATTTTAGGTGTGAAGGTGGGGAAATTTCTACCATTCGGAGGTCGTCAAATTCTCTTTCCACAGAAAAATACCTCATCAAAAAATTCAATGGGTTGAGAGAGTTATGGTCTCTTTACCCTAAACAGTATTAAACCGTAATTTTGAGATAATATATGGTGATATTTGATAAAACATCCATAACTCTCTCATTTTAAGTGCCAAACTGGTGAAATTTATACCATTCGGAGGTCGTCAAATTCTCCTTCCACAGAATAAAGTATCCTAAAAAAATTTGAACGGTTAAGAGTGTTGTGGCCTCTTTACGCTACACTGTATTTAACCGTAATTTTTAGATAATATAAGTAGTTATTTGATAAAACATCAGTAACTCTCTAATTTTAAGTGCCAAAGGGGGAAAATTTCTACCATTCGGAGGTCGTCCAATTCTCTTTTCATAGAAAAAAACCTCATCAGAAAATTCAATGGGTTGAGAGAGTTATGGTCTCTTTATCCTAAACAGTATTAAACCATAATTTTGAGATAACATCAGGAGTTATTTTATAAAACATCAATAACTCTCTCAATTTAACTGCCAAAGTGGTGAAATTTCTACCATTCAAAAATCGCTAAATTTTGTTTCCACAGAAAGAAACCTCATCAAAAAATTCAATGGGTTGAGAGAGTTATTGTCTCCTTACCCTAAACAGTATTAAACCGTCATTTTGAGATAATATAGGGAGTTATTTGATAAAACATCAACAACTCTCTCATTTTAAGTGCAAAACTAGTGAGATTTATACCCATCGAAGGTCGACAAATTCACTTTTCACAGAAAGAAAACCTCATCAAAAAATTCAATCGGTTGAGAGAGTTTTGGTCTCTCTACCCTCAACAGTATTAAACCGTAATTTTGAGATAATATAGGGAGTTATTTGATAAACATCACTAACTCTCTGATTTTAAGGGCCAGAGTGGTGAAATTTCTACAATTTGGAGGTCGTCAAATTCTCTTTCCACAGAAAAAACATCCTAAAAGTTCAATGGGTTGAGAGAGTTATTGCCTCTTTACACTAAAAAGTATTCAACTGTAATTTTGAGATAAGATAGGGAGTTATTTGATAAAACATCTGTAACTTTCACGTTTTAGGTGCTAAGGTGTGGAAATTTCTACCATTCCGAGGCCGTCAAATTCTCTTTTCACAGAGAAATACCTCATCAAAAAATTCAATGGGTTGAGAGAGTTATGGTCATTTTACCCTAAACAATATTAAACCGTAATTTTGAGATAATATAGGGTGATATTTCATAAAACATCAATAACTCTCTCATTTTAAGTGCCAAACTGGTGAAATTTGTACCATTCGGAGGTCGTCAAATTCTCCTTCAACAGAATAAAGCATCCTCAAAAATTCGAAGGATTGAGAGAGTTATGGCCTCTTTACACTAAACAGTATTAAACCGTAATTTTTTGATAATATAAGGAGTTATTTGATATAACATCAGTAACTCTCCCATTTTAAGTGCCAAAGTGGGAAAATATCTACCATTCGGAGGTCGTCAAATTATCTTTCCATAGAAATAAACCTTATCAGAAAATTCATTGGGTTGAGAGAGTTATGAAGTCTTTACCCTAAACAGTATTAAACCATAATTTTGAGATAACGTAAGGAGTTATTTGATCAAACATCAATAACTCTTTCATTTTAAGTGCCAAAGTGGTGAAATTTCTACATTCGGAAATCACCAAATTCCATTTCCATAGAATAAATCTCATTAAAAAATTTAATAGGTTGAGAGAGTTATGGTCTCCGTACCCAAAACAGTATTAAACCATCATTTTGAGATAATATAGGGAGTTATTTGATAAAACATCAACAACTCTCTCATTTTAAGTGCAAAACTGGTGAAATTTATACCCTCCGAACGTTGACAAAATCTCTTTTCACGGAAAAAAACCTAATAAAAAAATTCAATGGTTTGAGAGAGTTATGGTCTCTCTTCCCTAAACAGTATTAAACCGTAATTTTGAAATAATGTAGGGAGTTATTTTATAAAACATCAATAACTTTCTCATTTCAAGTTTCAAACTGGAGAAATTTCTACCATTCGGAGGTCGTCAAATTCTCTTTGCCCCTATAAAACCTAATCAAAAATTCAATGGGTTGAGAGACTTATGGTCTCTTTACCATAAACAATATTAAACTGTAATTTTGTGATAATATAGAGAGCTATTTGATAAAACAACAATAACACTCTCATTTTAAGGGCCAAAGTTGTGAAATTTCTACCATTCGAAGGTCGTCAAATTCTCTTTCCATAGAAAAAAATTAACCAAAAAAATCAAAGGGTAGAGAGAGTTATGGTCTCTTTACCATAAACAGTATTAAACCGTAATTTGGAAATAACATAGAGAGTCAATTGATAAAACTTCAGTAACTCCCACATTTTAAGTGCCAAAGTGGGCAAATTTCTACCATTCGGAGGTCGTGAAATTCTCTTTTCATAGAAAAGAACATCCTAAAAAAATTCAATGAGTTGAGAGAGTTATGGCCACTTTACCCTAAAAGGTATTAAACCGTAATTTTGAAATAATAGAGGGAGTTATTTGATAAAACATCAGTAAATCTTTCATTTAAGTGTCAAAGTGGGAAAATTTCTACCATTCGGAGGTCGTCAAATTCTCTTTCCGTAGAGAAAAACCACATGAACAAATTCAATGGGTTGAGAGAGTTATGGTCTCCTTACCCTAAACAGTATTAAACCGTTATTTTGAGATATTATAGAGAGTTATTAGATAAAACATCAATAACTCTCTCGTTCTAAGTGCCAAAGTGGTGAAATTTCTACCATTCGTAGGTTGTCAAATTCTCTTTCCACAAAAAAAAAAACTCATCAAAAAATTCAATGGCTTGAGAGAGTTATGGTCTCTTTACCCTAAACAGTATTAAACCATAATTGTGAGATAATATATGGAGTTATTTGATAAAACATCAATAACTCTCTCATTTTAAGTGCAAAACTTGTGAAATTCCTTCCATTCGGAGGTCGTCAAATTCATTTTCTACAGAAAAAAACCTCATCAAAAAAAATAATTGGCTGAGAGAGTTATGGTCTCTTTACCCTGATAAGTTTTAAACCGTAAATTTGAGGTAATATAGGGAGTTATTTGATATAACAGCAATAACTCTCTCATTTTAAGTGTCAAACTGGAAAACATTCTACCATTCGAGAGTCGCCAAATTCCCTTTCCCTCGAAAAAAACCTCTTCAAATAATTCAATGGGTTGAGAGAGTTATGGTCTCTTTACCTTAAATAGTATTAAACCGTAATTTCAGTTAATATAGGTAGTTATTTAATAAAACATCAGTAACTCTCTTATTTTAAGTGCCAAACTGGTGAAATTTCTACCATTTGGAGGTCATCAAATTCACTTCCCACAGAAAAAAATCCTAATTAAATTCAATGGGTTGAGAGAGTTATGGCCTCGTTACCCTAAAAAGTATTAAACTGTAATTTTTAGAAAATAGAGGGAGTAATTTGATAAAACATCAGTAACTCTCTCATTTTGAGTTCCAAAGTGGGAAATTTCTACCATTCGGAGGTCGTCAAATTCTCTTTTCATAGAAAAAAACCACATCAAAAAATTAAAGGGGTTGAGAGAGTTGTGGTCTCTTTACCCTAAACTGTAGTTAACCATAATTTTGAGATAATATAGGGAGTTATTTGATAAAACATCTATAACTCTCTCATTTTAAGAGCCAAAGTGGGGAAATTTCTACCATTCGGAGGTCGTCAAACTCTCTTTCCACACAAAAACCTCATCAAACAATTCAATGGGTTGACAGTTATCGTCTCTTTACCTAAACAGTATTAAACCGTAATTTTAAGATAATTAAGGGAGCTATTTGACAAACCATCAATAGCCCTCTTGTTTTAAGTACCAAAGTGGTGAAAGTTAGACCACTTGGAGGTCGTCAAATTCTCTTTCCACAGGAAAAAACTTCCTAAAGAAATTCAATGGGTTGAGAGAGTTATTGTCTCTTTACCCTAAAAAGTATTAAACCATAATTTTGTGATAATATAAGGAGTTATTTGATAAAACATCAATAACTCTCTCATTCTAAGTGCCCAAGTGGTGAAATTTCTACCTTTCGGAGGTCGTCAAATTCTCTTTCCACAAAAAAAAACCTCATCAAAAATTCAATGGGTTGAGAGAGTTACGGTCTCCTTATCCTAAAAGTACTAAACCGTAATTGTGAGATAATATAAAGAGTTATGTGATAAAACATCAATAACTCTCTCATTTTAAGTGCCAAATTGGTGAAATTTCTACCATTCGGAGATCATCAAATTCACTTTCCACTGAAGAAAATCACATTAAAAAATTCAATGAGTTGAGAGAGTTTTGGTCTCTTTACCATAAATAGTATTAAACCGTAATTTTGAGTTAATATAGGGAGTTATTTGATAAAACATCAATAACTCCCTCATTTTAAGTGCCAAAGTGGTGAAATTTCTACCGTTCGGAGGTCATCAAATTCTCTTTCCACAAAAAAAACCTCATCAAACAAGTCAATAGGTTGAGAGAGTTATCATCTCTTTAACATAAACAGTATTAAACCGTAATTTTGAGATAATAAAAGGAGTTATTTGAGATAACATCAAGCACACTCTCATTTTAGTACCAAAGTGGTGAAATTTGTACCATTCGGTGGTCGTCAAATTCTCTTTCCATAGAACAAAACCTGATAAAAAATGTCAATGGGTTGCAAGTGTTTTGGTCTCTTTACACTAAATAATATTAAATCGTAATTTTGGGATAATATAGGGAGTTGTTTGATAAAACATCAATAACTCTCTCTTTCAAAGTGCCAAAGTGGTGAAATTACTACCATTCGGAGGTTGTCAAATTCTCTTTCCACAGAAAAAAGCATCCTAAAAAAATTCAACGGCTGGAGAGAGTTATGGCCTCTTCCCCTTAAACAGTATTAAACCGTAATTTTGAGATAATATAGGGAGTTATTTGATGAAACATCAGTAACTCTCTCATTTTAATTGCCAAAGTGGGGAATCTTCTACCATTCGGAGGTCAACAAATTCTCTTTCCATAGAAAAAAACCTCATCAAAAAATACAATGGGTTCAGAGAGTTATGGTCTCTTAACCCTAAACAATATTCAACCGCAATTTTGAGATAATATAGGGCGTTATTTGATAAAAACATCAATAAGTCTCTCACTTTAAGTGCCAAACTAGTGAAATTTCTATCATTCGGAAGTCATCTAATTCTCTTTCCACGGAAAAAACCTCTAAAAAAAATTCAATTGGTCGAGAGAATATTTTGGTCTCTTTACCATAAATAGTATTAAACCGTAATTTTGACATAATATAGGGGGTTATTTGATAAAACATCAGTAACTCTCTCACTTTAAGTGCCAAAGTGGGAAAATTTCTACCATTCGGTGGTCGTCAAATTCTCTTTCCACAAAAAAAAACTCATCAAAAAATTCAATGGGTTGAGAGACTTATGGTCTCTTTACCCTAACTAGTATTAAACCGTAATTTTGAGATAATATAGGGAGTTGTTTGATAAAACATCACTAACTCTCTGATTTTAAGGGCCAGAGTGGTGAAATTTCTACCATTCGGAGGTCGTCAAATTCTCTTTTCTCAGAAAAAACATCCTAAAAAAGTTCAATGGGTTAAGAGAGTTATGGCCTCTTTACACTGAAAAGTATTCCACCGTAATTTTGAGATAAGATAGGGAATTATTTGATAAAACATCTGTAACTTTCACGTTTTAGGTGCTAAGGTGGGGAAATTTCTACCATTCTGAAGTCGTCAAATTCTCTTCCCACAGAAAAATACCTCATCAAAAAATTCAATGGGTTGAGAGAGTTATGGTTTATTTACGCTAAACAGTATTAAACCGTAATTTTGAGATAATATGGGGAGTTATTTGATAAAACATCACTAACTCTCTGATTTTAAGGGCTAGAGTGGTGAAATTTCTACCATTCAGAGGTCGTCAAATTCTCTTTCCATAGAAAAAACATCCTAAAAAAGGTCAATGGGTTGAGAGACTTATGGCCTCTTTTCACTAAAAAGTGTTCCACCGTAATTTTGAGATAAGATAGGAAGTTATTTGATAAAACATCAGTAACTTTCTCGTTTTAGGTGCTAAGGTGTGGAAGTTTCTACCATTCGGAGGCCGTCAAATTCTCTTTCCACAGAAAAATACCACATCAAAAAATTCAATGGTTATGGTCTCTTTACGCTAAACAGTATTAAACCATAATTTTGAGATAATATATGGTGATATTTGATAAAACATCAGTAACTCTCTCATTTTAAGCCCCAAACTAGTGAAATTTGTACCACTCGGAGGTCATCAAATTCTCCTTCCACAAAATAAAGCATCCTAAAAAAAATTGAAGGGGTGAGAGAGTTATGGCCTCTTTACGCTAAACAGTATTAAACCGTAATTTTTAAATAATATAACGAGTTATTTGATAAAACATCAGTAACTCACCCATTTTAAGTGCCAAAGTGGGAAATACCATTCGGAGGTCGTCCAATTTTCTTTCCATAGAAAAAACCTCATCCGAAAATTCAATGGGTTGGGAGAGTAATGGTCTCTTTATCCTAAACAGTATTAAACCATAATTTTGAGATAACATAAGGAGTTATTTGATAAAACATCTATAACTCTCATTTTAAGTGCCAAAGTGGTGCAATTTCTACCATTCGGAAATCGTCAAATTCCGTTTCCACAGAAAAAATCCTCATCAAAAAATTCAATGGGTTGAGAGAGTTATTGCCTCTTTACACTAAAAAGTATTAAACCGTAATTTTGAGATAAGATAGGGAGTTATTTGATCAAACATCACTAACTTTCTCGTTTTAGGTGCTATGGTGGGGAAATTTCTACCATCCGGAGGTCGTCAAATTCTCTTTCCACATAAAATACCTACCCAAAAATTCAATGGGTTGAGAGAGTTATGGTCTCTTTACCCTAAACAGTATTAAACCGTAATTTTGAGATAATATAGGGTGATATTTGATTAAACAACAATAACTCTCTCATTTTAAGTGCCAAACTGGTGAGATTTGTACCATTCGGAGGTCGTCAAATTCTCCTTCCACAAAATAAAGCATCCTAAAAAATTCAAAGGGTTGAGAGAGTTATGACCTCTTTACGCTAAACAGTATTAAACCGTAATTTTTTGATAATATAAGGAGTTATTTCATAAAGCATCAGTAACTCTCCCATTTTAAGTGCCAAAGTGGGAAAATTTCTACCATTCGGAGGTCGTCAAATTCTCTTTCCATAGAAAAAAACCTTATCAGAAAATTCAATGGGATGAGAGAGTTATAATCTCTCTACCCTAAACATTATTAAACCATAATTTTGAGATAACATAAGGAGTAATTTGATAAAACATCAATAACTCTCTCATTTTAAGTGCCAAAGTGGTGAAATTTCTACATTCGGAAATCCTCAAATTCCATTTCCACGGTAAAAAATCTCATCAAAAAATTCAATGGGTTGAGAGAGTTACGGTCTTCTTACACAAAACGGTATTAAACCATCATTTTGAGATAATATAATGAGTTATTTGTTAAAACATCAATAACTTTGTCATTTCAAGTCTCAAACTGGAGCAATTTCTACCATTCGAAGGTCGTCAAATTCTCTTTCTCCCTACAAAACCTAATCAAAAAATTCAATGGGTTGAGAGACATATGGTCTCTTTACCATAAACAGTATTAAACTGTAATTTTGGGATAATACAGGGAGTTATTTGATAAAATATAAATAACACTCTCATTTTAAGTGCCAAAGTTGTGAAAGTTCTACAATTCGAAGGTCATCAAATTCTTTTCCAATAGAAAAAAAAGTTATCAAGAAACTCAATGGGTAGAGAGAGTTATGGTCTCTTTACCCTAAACAGTATTAAACCGTAATTAGGAGATAACATAGGGAGTTAATTGATAAAACTTCAATAACTCCCTCATTCTAAGTGCCAAAGTGCGGAAATTTCTACCATTCGGAGGTCGTGAAATTCTCTTTCCATCGAAAAGAACATCCTAAAAAAATTCAATGGGTTGAGAGAGTTAAGGCCTCTTTACCCTAAAAAGTATTAAAGCCTAATTTTCTAATAATATAGGGAGTTATTTGATAAAACATCAGTAACTCATTCATTTTAAGTGCCAAAGTGGGGAAATTTCTACCATTTGGAGGTCGTCAAATTCTCTTTCCGTAGAGAAAAACCACATTAACAAATTCAATGGGTTAAGAGAGTTATGGTCTCCTTACCCTAAACAGTATTAAACCGTAATTTTGAGATAATATAGAGAGTTATTTGATAAAACATCAATAACTCTCTCATTCTAAGTGCCAAAGTGGTGAAATTTCTGCCATTCGAAAGTTCCTCAAATTCTCTTCCCACAAAAACCAACCTCATCAAACAATTCAATGGGATGAGAGAGTTATCGTCTCATTACCTAAATCGTACTAAACCATTTTTTGAGATAATTTAGGGAGTTATTTGACAAACAATAAATTACTCTCTTATTTTAAGTACTAAGGTGGTGAAATTTCGACCATTTGGAGGTCGTCAAATTATCTTTCCACAGAAAAAAAACATCCTAAAAAAATTCAATGGGTTGAGAGAGTTATTACCTCTTTACCCTAAATAGTATTAAACCGTAATTTTGAGATAATATAGGGAGTTGTTTGATAAAACATCAATAACTCTCTCATTCTAAGTGCCAAAGTAGTGAAATTTCTACCATTCGGAGATCGTCAAATTCACTTTCCACAAAAAAAAATTTCATCAAAAAACTCAATGGGTTGACAAAGCTACAGTCTCCTTAACCTAAAAGTACTAAACCATAATTGTGAGATAATATAAAGAGTTATTTGATAAAACATCAATAACTCTCTCATTTTAAGTGCCAAAGTGGTGAAATTTCTACCATTCGGAGATCGTCCAATTAACTTTCCACAGAAAAAAATCACATCAAAAAATTCAATGGGTTGAAAGAGTTTGGGTTTCAGCTGCGTCTCCACCTCCTCCTGCTGCATTAAACCGTAATTTTGAGATAATATAGGGAGTTATTTGATAAAACATCAATAACTCCCTCATTTTAAGTGCCAAAGTGGTGAAATTTTTACCATTCGGAGGTCGTCAAATTCTCTTTCCACAGAAAAAAAACCTAATCAAACAAGTCAATGAGTTGAGAAAGATATCGTCACTTTACTGTAAACAGTATTAAACCGTAATTTTGAGATAATAAAAGGAGTTATTTGAGAAAACATCAATAACTCTCTCATTTTAAGTGCCAAAGTGGTGATATATGTACCATTCGGAGGTCGTCAAATTCTCTTTCCATAGAACAAAACCTGAGCAAAAAAGTCAATGGGTTGAGAGAGTTATGGTTTCTATACCCTAAACAGTATTAAATCATAATTTTGGAATAATATAGGGAGTTGTCTGATAAAACATAAATAACTCTCTCTTTCAAAGTGCCAAAGTGGTGAAATTAATAACATTCGGAGGTCATCAAATTCTCTTTCCACATAAAAAAGCATCCTAAAAAAATTCAACGGCTTAAGAGTGTTATGGCCTCTTCACCCTAAACAATATTAAACCGTAATTTTGAGATAATATATGGAGTTATTTGATAAAACATAAGTAACTCCCTCATTTTAATTGCTAAAGTCGAGAATTTTCTACCATTCGGAGGTCAACAAATTCTCTTTCCATAGAGAAAAACCTCATCAAAAAATACAATGGGTTCAGAGAGTTGTGGTCTCTTTACCCTAAACAATATTAAACCGCAATTTTGAGATAATATAGGGAGTTATTTGATAAAACATCAATAAGTCTCTAATTTTAAGTGCCAAACTAGTAAAATTTCTACCATTCGGAGGTCATCAAATTCTCTTTCCACCGAAAAAACCTCGAAAAAAAATTCAATCGGTCGAGAGAGTTATGGTGTCTTTACCCTAAACAAAATTAAATCGTAATTTTGATATAATATAGGGAGTTATTTGATAAATCATCAATAACTCTCTCATTTTAAGTGCCAAAGTGATGAAATTTCTACCATTCGGAGGTCGTCAAATTCTCTTTCTACAGAAAAAAAAATCACATCGAAAAGTACATAAGGTTGAGAGAGTTATGGTCTCCTTACCCTAAATAGTATTAAATCGTAATTTTGAGATATTATAGGGAGTTATTTGATAAAACATTAATAACTCTCTCTTTCAAAGTGCCAAAGTGGTGAAATTACAACCATTCGGAGTTCGTCAAATTCTCTTTACATAAAAAAAACCTAATCAGAAAATTCGATGGGTTTAGAGAGTTATGGCATCTTTACACTAAAAAGTATTCCACCGTAATTTTGAGATAAGATAGGGAGTTATTTGATAAAACATCAATAACTCTCTTATTTTAAGTACTAATGTGGTGAAATTTCGACCATTTGGAGGTCGTCAAATTCTCTTTCCACAGAAAAAAACTTCCTAAAAAAATTCAATGGGTTGAAAGAGTTATTGCCTCTTTACCCAAAAAAGTATTAAACCGTAATTTTGAGATAATATAGGGAGTTATTTGATAAAACAACAATAACTCTCTCATTTTAAGTGCCAAAGTGGTGAAATTTCTACGATTCGGAGGTCGTCAAATTCTCTTTCCACAGAAAAAAATACTGATCAAAAAATTCAATGGGTTGAGAGAGTTACGGTCTCCTTACCCTAAAAGTACTAAACCGTAATTGTGAGATAATATAGAGAGTTATTTGATAAAAGATCAATAACTCTCTCATTCTAAGTGCCAAAGTGGTGAAGTTCCTACCATTCGGAGGTCGTCAAATTCTCTTTTCACAGAAAAAAACGTCATCAAAAAATTCAATTGGTTGAGAGAGTTACGGTCTCCTTACCCTAAAAGCACTAAACCGTAATTGTGAGATAATATAGGGAGTTATTTGATAAAACATCAATAACTCTCTCATTCTAAGTGCCAAAGTAGTGAAATTTCTACCATTTGTAGGTCGTCAAATTCTCTTTCCACAGAAAACAACCTCATCAAAAAATTCAATGGGTTGAGAGAGTTATGGTCTCTTTATCCTAAACAGTTTTAAACCGTAATTTTGAGATAATATAGGGAGTTATTTCATAAAACATCAATAACTCTCTCATTTTAAGTGCCAAAGTGGTGAAATTCCTACCAATCGGAGGTCGTCAAATTCTCTTTTCCATAGAGAAAAACCTCATAAAAATCCGTGGGTTGAGAGAGTTATGGTCACTTTACCCTAAAAAGTATTAAACAGTACTTTTGAGATAATATAGGGAGTTATTTCATAAAACATCAATAACTCTCTCATTTTAAGTGTAAAACTTGTAAAATATCTACCATTCGAAGTTTGTCAAATTCCATTTCCCCAGAAATAAAACCACATCAAAAAATTTGATGGGTTGAGAAAGTTAGGGGCTCTTTATCTTAAACAGTTAAAAATAGTAATTTTGAGATAATATAGGGAGTTTTTTAATAAAACATCAGTAACTCTATTATTTTAAGTGCCAAACTGGTGAAATTTCTACCATTTGGAGGTTTTCAAATTCTTTTTCCACAGAAAAAAAAATCCTAGAAAAATTCATTGGGATGTGAGAGTTATGGCCTCTTTACCCTAAAAAGTATTAAACCGTAATTTTGAGATAATATAGAGAGTAATTTGATAAAACATCAATAACTCTCTCAATTTTTGTGCTAAAGTGGCAAAATTTCTACCATTCACAGGTAAACAAATTCTTTTTGCAAAGATAAAAACCTCATCAAAAAATTCAATAGGTTGAGAGAGTTATGGTGTCTTTACCCTAAACAATATGAAACCGTAATTTTGTGATAATATAGGGAGTTATTTGATAAAACATCAATAGCTTTCTCATTCTAAATGCCAAAGTGGTGAAATTAATACCATTCGGAGGTCGTCAAATTATCTTTCCACAGAAAAAAACGTCATCAAAGAATTTAATGGGTTGAGAGAGTTATCGTCTCTTTACCCTAAAGAGTATTAAACCGTTATTTCGAGATAATATAAGGAGTTATTTGATAAAACATCAATAACTCTCTCATTTTAAGTGCCAAAGTGGTGAAATTTTTACCATTCGGAGGTTGTCAAATTCTCTTTCTATAGAAAAAAACCTCATCAAAAAATTCAATGAGAGGAGAGAGTTATTGTCCCTTTACCATAAACAGTATTAAATCGTAATTTTGAGATAATATAGGGAGTTATTGGAGAAAACATCAATAACTCTCTCATTTTAAGTGCCAAAGTGGTAAAATTTCTATCATTCGGAGATCGTCAAATTCTCTTTCAACAGAAACAAACCTCATCAAAAAATTCAATAGGTTGAGAGAGTTTTGGTCACTTTACCATAAACAGTATTAAACCGTAATTTTGAGATAATATAGGGAGTTATTTGATAAAACATAAAAAACTCTCTCATTTGAAGTGCTAAAGTGGTGAAATTTCTTCCATTCGGAAGTCGTCAAATTCGCTTTCCACGAAAAAAATCATCCTAAAAAATTCAATGGGTTGAGAGAGTTATGGCTTCTTTAACCTAAAAAGTTTTAAACCGTAATTTTGAGATAATATGGAGAGTTATTTTATTAACATCAGTAACTCTTTCATATTATGTGCCAAAGTGGGAAAATTTCTACATTTCGGAGGTCGTCAAATTCTCTTTCCGGAGAAAAAATTCTCATCAAAAAATTCAATAGGTTGAGAGAGTTATGGGCTCTTTACCTTAAAAAGTATTAAACCATAATTTTGAGATAATATAGGGAGTTATTTTTTAAAACATTAAAACTCTCTCATTTTAAGTGCCAAAGTGGTGAAATTCCTACCATTCGGAGGTCGTCAAATTCTCTTTACACAGAGAAAAACCTCATTAAAAAATCAGTGGGTTGAGAGAGTTATGGTATCTTTACCCTAAAAAGTATTAAACCGTAATTTCGAGATAATATAGGGAGTTATTTCTTAAAACATCAATAACTCTCTCATTTTAAGTGTAAAACTTGTAAAATTTCTACCATTCGAAGGTCGTCAAATTTCCTTTCCCCAGAAATAAATTCACATCAAAAAATTCGATGGGTTGAGAAAGTTATGGTCTCTTTACCTTAAACAGTTAAAAATAGTAATTTTGAGATAATATAGGGAGTTTTTTAATAAAACATCAGTAACTCTATTATTTTAAGTGCCAAACTTGTGAAATTTCTACCATTTGGAGGTCGTCAAATTCTTTTTCCGTAGAAAAAAATCCTGGAAAAATTCATTAGGTTGTGAGAGTTATGGCCTCTTTACCCTAAAAAGTATTAAACCGTAATTTTTAGATAATATAGAGAGTTATTTGATAAAACATCAATAACTCTCTCAATTTAAGTGCCAAAGTGGGGAAATTTCTACCATTCACAAATAAGCAAATTCTTTTTTCAAAGAAAAAGCCTCATCAAAATATTCAATAGGTTGAGAGAGTTATGGTCTCTTTACCCTAAACAGTATGAAACCGTAATTTTGAGATAATATAGGGAGTTATTTGATAAAACATCAATAACTCTCTCATTCTAATTGCCAAAGTGGTGAAATAAATACCATTCGGAGGTCGTCAAATTCTCTTTACACGAAAAAAATCTTCATCAAAGAATTCAATGGGCTGAGAGAGTTATCGTCACTTTACGATAAAGAGTATTAAACCGTTATTTCTAGATAATATAGGGAATTATTTGATAAAACATCAATAACTCTCTAATTTTAAGTGCCAAAGTGGTGAAATTTCTACCATTCGGAGGTCGTCAAATTCTCTTTCTATAGAAAAAAAACCTCATAAAAAAATTCAATGGGTTGAGAGTGTTATGGTCTCTTTACCATAAACAGTATTAAATCGTAATTTTGAGATAATATAGGGAGTTATTTGAGAAAACATCAATAACTCTCTCATTTTCAGTGCCAAAGTGGTAAAATTTCTACCATTCGGAGATCGTCAAATTCTCTTTTTACAGGAAAAAACCTCATTAAAAAATTCAATGGGTTGAGAGAGTTTTGGTCACTTACCATAAACAGTATTAAACCGTAATTTTGAGATAATATAGGGAGTTATTTGATAAAAATCAATAACTCTCTCATTTTGAGTGCCAAAGTGGTGAAATTTCTACCATTCAGAGGTCGTCAAATTCGCTTTCCACGGAAAAAATCATCCTAAAAACTTCAATGGGTTGAGAGAGTTATGGCTTCTTTAACCTAAAAAGTTTTAAATCGTAATTTTGAGATAATATGGGGAGTTATTTTATGAACAACAGTAACTCTTTCATATTATGTGCCAAAGTGGGAAAATTTCTACAATTCGGAGGTCGTCAAATTCTCTTCCCACAAAAAAAGCCTCATCAAAAAATTCAATGGGTTCAGAGAGTTATCGTCTCTTTTCCCTAAACAGTATTAAACCGTAATTTTGAGATAATATTGGGAGTTATTTGATAAAACATCAGTAACTCTCTCATTTTAAGTGCCAAAGTGGTGAAATTTCTACCATTCGGAGGTCGTCAAATTCGCTTTTCACAGAAAAAAAAAAACATCCTAAAAAACTTCAATGGGTTGAGAGAGTTATGGCCTATTTACCCTAAAAAGTATAAAACCGTAATTTTGAGATAATATAGGAAATTATTTGATAATAATTCAGTAACTCTTTCCTTTTAAGTGCCAAAGTGGGAAAATTTCTACCATTCGGAGGTCATCAAATTCTCTTTACATTGAAAAAAACCACAAGAAAAAATTCAATGGGTTGAGGGAGTAATGGTCTCCTTACCCTAAACAGTATTAAACCGTAATTTTGGGATATTATTGAGAGTTATTTGATAAAACATCAGCAACTCTCTCATTTTTAGTGCTAAAGTGGTAAAATTTATATCATTCGGAGGTCGTCAAAGTCTCTTTACATAGAAAAAAAACCTCATCAAAAAATACAATGGGTTGAGAGAGTTATGGTCATTTTACCCTAAACAATATTAAACCGTAATTTTGAGATAATATAGGGAGTTATTTGATAAAACATCAATAACTCTCTCATTTTAAGTGCCGAAGGGGTGAAATTTCTGTCATTGGAAGGTCGTCAAATTCTCTTTCGACATAAAAAAACCTAATAAAAAAATTCAATGAGTTGAGGGGGTTATCGTCTCTTTGCCCTAAATAGTATTAAACCGTAATTTTGAGATAATATAGGGAGTTATTTGATCAAACATCAATATCTCTCATTTTAAGTGCCAAACTGGTTAAATTTCTACCATTCGGAGGTCGTCAAAGTCTCTTTCCATAGAGAAAATTTGCATTCATAGAAAAAATTCGCATCAAATACTTCAATGGGTTAAGAGAGTTATAGTCTCTTTACCCTCAACAGTATTAAACCGTAATTTTAAGATAATATAGGGTGTTATTTGATAAAACACCAATAACTCAATTATTTTAAGTGCAAAACTGGTAAAATTTCTACCATTCGAAGGTCGTCAAATTACCTATCCCAGAAAAAAAAAACCTCATCAAAAAATTCGCTGGGTTGAGACAGTTATGGTCTCTTTACCCTGAATAGTATTAAACCATAATTTTGAGATAATATTGGGAGTTATTTTATAAAAGATCAATAACTCTCTCATTTTAAGTATCAAACTAGTGAAATTTCTACCATTTGGAGGTCGTCAATTTCTCTTTGTAGAGAAAAAACATTATAAAAAATTCAATGGGTTGAGAGAGTTATGGCCTCTTTACCCTAAAAAGTATTATACCGTAATTTTGAGATAATATAGGGAGTTATTTGAAAAAACATCAGTAACTCTCTCATTTTAAGTGCTAAAGTGGGGAAATTTCTACAATTCGGATGTCGTCAAATTCTCTTTCAATAGAAAAAACCTCATCAAAAATTTCAGTGGGTTGAGAGAGTTATGGTCTCTTTACCCTAAAAGTATTAAACCGTAACTCTGAGATAATATAGGGAGTTATTTTATAAAACATCAGTAACTCTCTCATTGTAAGTGCCAAAGTGGTGAAATTTCTACCATTTGGAGGTCGTCAAATTCTCTTTCCGTAGAAAAAAATCTCATCAAGGAATTCATTAGGTTGAGGGAAGTATGGTCTCCTTACCCTAAATAGTATTAAACCGTAATTTTGAGTTAAAATAAACAAGGTAAAATTTTACAAGGGTTTGCAATTTAATGCAACTTTTTATAATTGCTTGTTTTAACAAAGCAGGCTGATCAAATGCGTACAGACCACCACATGGGCCCTTGTTACAAACAAATAAAAACCTCTGACAATGACATTGCAAAATTATTGGAGTCATGCCTCCACGAGAAAAAGGGACCGGTCTATTGTTTTCAATTAACAGAGAAGAGAGCTTCAACTATAAATAAATGGACTGCACTGCACTGCACTGCACTGCACTGATCAGTGATCACATACTACCAAACGGTTGAGATTAATTGAAAGTGAAATATCTAGTAATAAAAATAAAGACCAACGTGACAGCTCAATTTCATCATCACAGGGATGCAAATTGCTCCATGTGCTGATATGTTTTTCGCTTCTGAAAAACACCTTTTCTGATAGAGTTTTTCAAATGGGACGGAGGGAGTATTATTGCAGTAATCCCCACGAGAAACCTGCCCAATTATCATATGGACGAAATTGTCTCCATGTGTGGACATGTTTTCCATGAAGTGTCCAATTGTTACCTATGAGAATTAATTTCTTATTGGGACCTGCCCAATCATCAATGCTTCCCATAGGTGTTGCTTACAATAGATGGGGTGACGATATTTTCACCCATCTGCAGTAGTCATTCGCCGCCTTACAACGTGAACAGGGGGCAACTTTTATGCTTTTTGAGGTCAAATCACGTTAACAGTGGACGAATGTGTACTGCAGATGGGTGAAAACATCATCTCCCTATATTTGTAGTATCATGTAACTTTACAGTTCAATCCCCAAAACCCTCTGACAATGACATTGCAAAATTGGGCAAAATATTCAATGGTCCATGGTTCTACGTGGCACTCCAAACGGTTGAGATTCAATAAAAGTGAAATATCTTCTAGCAATAAAAATAAAGAAGACAGTGTCACGTGGTGGGACCACTCAAATATTTGCTCGTGATTCAGCAAATTTCTCTGCAATGATTCCTTCTCATAATTTCATTGCTCAATTGGTCACATTGGGTGATGTGAAGCAAATGTGCCCCTATGTTTTGGATGATGAACTGTCCGATTGTGTTGGTACAAAACTCTTCCATTTTGTGATAGTGCCCCAGAAACCAATCCGAATTGAATTCTTAATCCACTTGCAGGAATATGAGCGTCTCTCGGAGATCAAATGGGTCTTTGTTACTACATACTAGCAAAAACATCTCATAATGACATTGCAAAATTATTGGAGTCATGGCCACACGAGAAAAGGGATGGATCCTTTGTTTTTTTTTTTTTCAATTAACAAACAAGAGACCTTTCCTTGTTAGAGCTTCAACTATAAAAAAATGTGCTCCACTGATTAGTGATCACTATTTTCGAAATATATTTTCGGGTGGGGGAGGCATGACTCCAATAATTTTGCAATGTCATTGCCAGATGTTTTTGTTTTTGCCTCCGCCCCTGGTAACAAGGGCCCATGTGATTATGACCATTTGGGACCAATGAGATATCTAATCTTCATTCAAATCTATAATTTGGCCCATCTCCAAATTGCATGTGACCATTTGGGACCAATGAGATTACGAGAAGGAATCATTGCGATCAATTGGCTGAATCAAGACAAACAATTTGCATCGATATAATAAGGGATTTGCTGAGGACCATCCCGCATTTCTCAGTTGGTCTATCACAGGACAGACCAACCACCCAGGCTCACTTTTCAGCAGCTTTTCCCTCTGACAATGACATTGCAAAATTATTGGACTCATGTCCCCACGTGAAAATCGCGGATGGGTCCTTTGTTCTCAGTTAACAGAGCGAATTGTGTGGTCCTTTGATTGGTTCTTTGATTATTTTTCTAAAGAAAGTTAGGTGTGACTTGCTATAGAAAGTTAAAAAACCATTTCACTTTTTTCCAAAACCACTCTACCTTTTTTCAAAACCAGATTTTCTTTCGAGTCAAAGTTTACACTCAAATGATATCATTTTTTTCCATTGGTAAAATAATGTATACTTTTATTGTTTCTATTTACCTCTATACCGTAACAAAAAAGTGGTAGTATCTTACTCCCACTTTGTAATACTCCCACTTTGTTAAGCGGGTGTATTGGACATCGACCCCGTGATGATGGCCCAGGACCACTGACAAATTAATTCCTTCTCATTGTTTCATTGCTCCCGTGGTGGTGACAGCTCAATTTCATTATCATAGGGATGCAAATTGCTCCATGTGCCCCTATGTTTTCCCTCCTCATAAAACTTTTCAAATGGGACAGAGGGAGTATTATTGGAGTCATCCCCACGAGAAACCTGCCCAATTATCATAAAAAGGATGAAATTTGTTCAATGTGTGGACATGTTTTCCATGACCTGTCCGATTGTGACCAATAAGAATTGATTTCTTATTCGTACCTGCCCAATTATCAATGCTTCCCATAGGTGTTGCTGACAATAGCTCAGTGATATATTTGGAGAATCATGTAACTTTATATTTCAATCGCAAAACCCTCTGACAATAACATTCCGGGCAAAATATTAAATGGTCCTGCCCCAAAGTTCTACGTGGCACTCCAAACAGTTGAGATTCATTGAAAGTAAAATATCTTCTAAGACTGTGTCACGTGGTGGGACTACTGAAATATTTTCAAAAGATTTCAACACGTGACAGTAAAGTCGTCAGAAAAATAATCAAAGGACCACACAATTCGCTCTGTTAACAAAGGGCACATCCACGATTTTCTCGTGGGGGCATGAGTCCAGTACTTTTGCAATGTCATTGTCAGAGGAGATGATTGCAGAGCAATTTGGTGAATCACGACAAGCAGCCGTTTGGTAGTATGTGATGGCTGATCAGTGCAGTGCATTTATTTAAAGTTGAAAACAAAGGACCTATCCACGATTTTCTCGCGGCGGGTGGGGGAGGCATGACTCCAGTAATTTTGCAATTTCATTGTCCGATGTTTTTGTTCGTTTGTAACAAGGGCCCATGTGATTATGACCATTTGGGACCAATGAGATATCTGACCTCCATTCAAATCTTTAACCTGGCCCATCTCCAAATTGCATGTGACCATTTGGGACCAATGAGATTACAAGAAGGAATCATTGCAGATCAATTTGTATGGATATAATAAGGGATTTGCTAAGGACCATCCCGCATTTCCCAGTTGGTCTGTCGCATTACAGACCAGCCACCCAGCCTTTGCAGACAAAAGCTGTTGAAAAGTGAGCCTGGGTGGTTGGTCTGTCCTGTGATAGACCAACTTCAAAATGCCTTTTATCTGGTCGTACATGGAAAACATACCCACAAATGGAGAAATTGTTTCTCGTGGGGATGACTCCAATAATACACTCTGTCTCATTTGAAACGTTTTATGAGAAGCGAAAACATATCGTCACATGGAGCAATTTGCATCCCTATGATAATGAAATTGAGCTGTCACGTCACCCAATGTGACCACGGGAGCAATGAACCAATGACAAGAAATCATTGCAGATCAATTTGGTGAATCGCGACAAGCAATTTCATTATCATAGGGATGCAAATTGCTCCATGTGCCGATATGGTTCTTCTTCTCATAAAACTTTTCAAATCGGACGGAGGGAGTATTATTGGAGTCATCCCCACGAGAAACCTGCCCAATTATCATAAATCAATAACGAATAAACCAAAAAGGATATTAGCCCCGTCTGCTGTCCGCCTGTGTCCACCCAAATGCAAACTAATTTTATAGCAGTTTTTTCACAAAAATTAAAGGAAATAAAAATAGTTTCTTTTGCAAATAAAATTTACTACCTCCATCCCATTTGGAGATTCACTGTTTCATTTTTTCAGTCAAGTATAAACTTTGTGGTTTGTAGTCTTTTTTTATATAGTTTACTATGATTATTATTTTATTCATTGACATTAATTAAATGAGGATTGATAGATACGAGGGAGCCCTTGCGTAAAGAGCCAAAAAAAAAACTTTATATTTCAGGATCATGGCAGCCTGTTATTTCCAAGAGAGTTTTCCTTATTCAAATGGTTATTACCAAAAGAGTACATCTTATTAATTTTCACCCCTTTAAAACAACGGTACACCCCGTTTAAGAAGAATATACCCCAATAGGGGGTGCATCGTTGTTTCGAGGAGGTGAAAATATCACTGCCCGAAGGGAACTATAAAATGGCAGCTGTATGTATGCATTAGCTAAACATCTATGGCGCAGACAGAGATAATAGGTGGAGATGAAAAAAGGTGGTCTCTTAAGGGTAAGACTGCCCTCGTCACTGGTGGTACTCGAGGCATAGGGTATGCAACACCCTCCTCCTCAATTTACTATAATTTTTTAGATTATATAACTACTGTGTAAAATCAAAATTTTCCCATTTCAATCTCCTTCCCTTAATTTATTTGTGTGTTGCGTAGGCATGCTATTGTTGAAGAACTTGCACGCTTTGGAGCAGTGGTCTATACATGTTCACGTAAGCAAAACGAGATTGATGAATGTTTGGAGCAATGGAAGAGCAAGGGATTTCAAGTTACAGGGTCTGTGTGTGACTTAACATCACGATCCCAGCGTGACAAGTTAATGGAGACTGTTACAGGTTATTTCAATGGGAGGCTCAATATCTTGGTTAGTATGACCATTAATTGCCTAAAACTGTACGTTAATTTGACAAACAAAATTGCCAATTAATTTGTTTTCGTTTTGTTGCTTAAATTGTGGTAAAAATACCTTTTTTGTTTGTTTGTTTGTTTGTTTGTTAAGGTGAACAATGCTGGTATATGTATACTGAAAGAAGCGATCGACTTCACAGCCGAAGATTACTCCAACCTAATGGCTACCAATTTTGAGGCTTATTGGCACTTATCTCAGATTGCATACCCTTTCTTGAAGGCTTCAGGAAATGGAAACGTTGTCTTTCTCTCTTCTGCAACTGGCCTTATGGCAACCTCTCTTCATTCATTGTATTCGGCAACTAAAGGTAATTAATGCAGAGATTTGACAAAATGCATTTTTTTATAATCATGGAAATTACTGTATAATAAACATTATCATGTACCAAAATAAATGGCAACTGCCTAATGATTCTAATTAAGTTTCTTCATCTTTTTGAAATTAGGTGCAATTAATCAAGTAACGAAGAACTTGGCATGTGAATGGGCTAAAGACAATATCCGAGTTAATGCAGTCACTCCATGGGTCATCAATACCCCAATGGTCCAAGCAAACGCTGTAAATCTCTTTGTCCTGCTTCTCTTTTCGGTTTAAAAGACAGAGAAGCCCTAATGTGCTCTGACAAATTCCCACACAATTATTCTCATGTATTTTTGTATAACCCACTTAAATCCTCGAATAATATATTTTTTAAGAAAAAAATGTCACATGACCACCATTTCTCTGGGAAATATAGGGATTAAATGGCATATACATGGGAGTTAAAGTGGGTCAGAAAAGAGGAAAGTGTTCCTGTGCGCTGCAGTGCAGCTCCCTGCGCTTTAGTGGCTTATAAAGCCTCTCATTCGTCACTTTTTGTGGACCTGCAAACGTGAACAGAACCAATGGGATGCTTTATAAGCCACTAAAGAGCAGGGAAGCTCCCTGCAGCGGCGCAAGAACACTTTTCTCATGTGAAAATACATGAGCATTTTGTGACTAAGTTAATGAAAAAACACATGGACATTTCTTATCTTTTACCCTAATTTTTTCCCCTATTTGTAGATAATTAATTTTGTCATCCTTATTTAGTTTGTTTAATTATCATAAATTAATACCGTTTTCTTGCAGAGATCTGAGGGAAAAGAACTAGTAGAAGGCTATATTGCTCGAGCTCCAATGGGCCGTGCAGGAGAGACTAATGAAGTTTCAGCTCTAGTGGCATTCCTTTGTTTCCCTGCAGCTTCATATATAACTGGACAAGCTATCTCTGTAGATGGTGGATATACAGTTAATGGGTTCCCATGATTTTTGTACTCTATTTTATCGCTCTATCCTTGTATTGAACTATTTTATGTTTGTTTTGTGTCGCCTATGAACTGTTTGTTAATTATTCTAGCATTAAAACTAGCAGCGCGAGTTGGATTGCTTTTACAAATTACTGATGGCTAGAGGTGGAAAAATTATTCAACCCAAAACGGTAGGAAAAGCCAATCTCAAAAACGCAATAGTTATTTTTGAGAACTAAATGGTAATAATTTTATTGATCAACTGAAATATGAAATTACAACTGGAACTAGAAAGCTAGGAATCTCATAAGGCCAATTGATAACAACCAGATAGTGTCACCATCTGATATAAGTAAGAATGCAAGGAGATTACAAGATGAACACTTGGAAGAAGACCTAGAAAGGCCAGAGAGTGATGAGGAGAACATCAAAGAGCCTAGGCGGAAACTAAAGCCTAGTTAGTTGAAAGATTATGTTAGCAACTAGCTGATTAGGAAAGAAGCAGTAGAATTAAGAGTTCAGAAAACAAGCATTACATAGCTGTCTTTTAGCTTCAGCAGAAAGAGAATAAAATGCCAGCTGTCTTGCACCATTTGGGCAAAGACCTATTAATACATGTAAAAAACTGCGAATGAAAAGAATATTCTCCCCTCTTTTTTGCTCTCTTCTTGAATCTGCTTCTTCTTCTTTTTTCTCTGAGTTTTTTTCCTCTGAACGATCAGATCGTATCACCAATCCATATCATTTCAGCCTGAGTGACGTAGCACACTTAGTTCTGTTTTCTGTACTAGTTTAAATACCAAGTTTATAATAAAGATAAATCTAAATTTATTTCAGCTAAAGTAAACTGTTTTGACAAAAAATTAATTTATTTCAGCCTGATGAGGAGGGAAAAAACTCAGAGGAAGTTGTCACTAAGTACATTGAGTACGTAGTTAGTGAAAGAGCGAAGATCTATACGTTGGTTGGAACTGGTGACAGAAATATATATGGAAAAGATATCTTTTGAAGTATCTATACCCTCCTACCTTCAAAACTCAAGGGATACGGGTAGACCTCCTTCCCATATCAGGCACACAGCCTTAGCTGAACCGAAGAGTTGTGGAAAGAAATTGGCATAAAAACATGAAGGCATTAAGATTTGGACAATTCATCAAAAATCCAATCAGCCTCAGCTGTGACACCAACCTACCCCAATCCTCTCACCCTCTTATCTCTGCTTGTCTGCAGATTCAACCACATAAAAATCAGCATATCTTTAGATTGGATTCGGATCCTCTACAATTGCACGCCACCAATTATGGGGCGGTTGGAGCATTTGGGCCGTCAGATCCCCAATACAGGGGGGTGTATGTAACTTGAAGAAAAAGGTGACCAGACACTAGCCGTCGGACTCAACCTTCCAATTCCAATTGGTGGGACTTGAGAGGATCAGTTCCCTTTAGATTAGAACAAATTATAACATAGAGAAACACACAAGTGGGTGTATATATATATATATATATATATATATATATATATATGTTCAAAATGTTGTATGTACCTAATAGTAGCTCTTCTTTAGTTTGGAAGGCACTGATATCAATGGAAACATTTTTTGAGATCAAGAGAACCCTCAGCCTTATCCAAGAAACAAAACTCCTTTAAGTAATTGACCTTTAATAACCTTATGTAAAAACAAAGTTAGAGGAAGAGAAAAAGAGGAAAAAAAATAAAACCCTAAAGACGCGACGAGACGAGACAAACGCACTCCCTAAAATTCAAGAAGAGACCAAAATTCAAGAGAGATAGATATACAGGATTTTGGGAGTGAGAAGGGTTGCTAAATTAGAAGATGGAAAAATATGTAGGGATGAGATTTAAAAGCCAATCTTAGGAAACAAATGAAATGACAAGTTTAAGGTTTGAATGGGCTTTCTATATTTCTTCAAAAAAAAACGTAGGTTACTTTTCTATTTTTTCTCTTTCTAAAGTTGTGTACAAAACCTTCCAATTATATCCTCAAGCAACTTTCTAAATGTTAGAAAAATAATAAAGGAAAGTTTTCAAGTTAAGGGATATGTGCATGTGATTACATCTCAACCATTCAAAATAAGTGATCAATTTCCAACGAAAATAGGAAGAGAGAGACGAATTAGGAGGTGAGAGAAATAGAAAATATTGCTATTTTGGTGAAAAGGGGAGACGAAATAGGGGAGTGGAAAGAGAGAGGGGCGTTTATAAGTGGTGGACGAAATAGGGAAGGGCCCACAAAAAAAACGTGTAAGAAAAACGTAGGGAGGTGCTAAATTGTTGGTCGGTTTTTTATTTTTTCTCTTGCTTTGCACCATGAAACGACCAAATTATCCCCACTCTTTGAATGAATTGCAACAATGCCACAATTATTTGCAAATGGCTAATCTATCCCGTCATGTAATGTAACACGAAACAATTATATTCACCTCTTTTTTTTCAAGAATGATACAAACCATCCATTTGACGGTCCATCATGTAAATTAATTGCACCACTAAACCATTCCAATGAAATGATTCGAACCGTTGAATTAATGGGCTGATGTGTGAATTTCAACTTTACCAATGATTGCACCCCTTAAATTGTTTTTGTGGGCTGATCTAAACCATTCAATTGATGAGCGACAATGTAAAATTATTTGCACCTCGTAATCCACTGCCATAAGATGATCTAAAGCTATTCTGAGCGAACCAATTGGTGGGCTATAAGATGATCTTATCCCTCCAAATGATGGAAAATTCTTTAATCTTCAACCATCTTAACTCCATTTTTCATGAAAATTTAAGAATAAGCCTGAAACACAAAAAACAAGCAAAATACCTTAGTACCGCTCTAAATATGAAATATGCATGCTTTTCCTACCTACAATTAACACATAAATGTGCTCATCAGATTCCCCCATACTTAAACTTTTCTAGTCCTCGAGCAAACAAAAAGAAAATAAACAAAAATAAAAACTTAAAACAAAAACTAACTCACTTTTGTAGGAATCACGATGACACTTAACATGTGCAACAAGCCTTTAACCCCCTAGGTTACCCTAGTGGACGAGTTGTGTCTAGTGAGTGTTTGCAGTGAATATACACACAAAATTTTCAAAAATTAACTTTTCAAAAATAAAAACTTACATTGCAAACTCTTAACATAGAATAAAGCCAAATATACTTCTTCCCTTTGCTTTAATATTTTACTCAAGACAGAAACTTCTAGAATACCCTCATACTTGATCTTTATTATCCCATTCTAAGTTGTGAAATTCGACATATATCTTAATTAAGGAATCCTCCTTTATATATTTTTCACACTCTTATCCCTATAGATAAGATTCTAATGTCATCTTTGTTACAAAAGAATTT
The DNA here is from genome assembly GCF_043159265.1 of Tasmannia lanceolata. Taxonomy (NCBI): domain Eukaryota; kingdom Viridiplantae; phylum Streptophyta; class Magnoliopsida; order Canellales; family Winteraceae; genus Tasmannia; species Tasmannia lanceolata. Next base: position 25,737,247 of record NW_027518721.1, on the reverse strand, counting down.
GAATAAGAAATTTGATAGAAATTTGGACACTTATATGGTTCCACCTTTCTTTCCACTTTTCCATTATTTCTAAGAATTGAACTCAATTATTCCTCTACTGCCATTGGGGTGAATGACATGCAGGGCTTGCACCAGACACACAAGTTACTAAGCAGTGTTGGAATTATTTTTACAATTTTGCATATATCTTGAAGAAATTGATGCAATATGAGTTCCAGAATTTTGATCCGTGCAATGTCTTGACCTCTTAAGCTTTCTAGATGACCTTTGTAACGAGATTTTGGTCAATTACTCTCAAACTAGATAGCTTTAAGGAACTAGGTGTAGAACACCCCTCAGACTTACTTGCTCGAGTAAAAAAGGCTACAAGTCAAGACTAAATCAAAATGTACTTTTTCTCCCTTTCTTTTCTTTTTTCACTTTACCATATAAAAGCCAACATTCTAATCTCGTTTCTTAATCAAATATTTTATAAACAAGATTCCAAAAGAAATCTAACCTATAAGTAGAAAGTGCTATTTTTATTTTCTCAAATTCCAAAATTAAAATATAGACTAATTTCCTTTCTTAAAATGGGATAAAGATTTCTTTCCAAAAATATCTAGTTATTTCTTTCTTTTGTAAAGATACTAAAAATAAAGAAAAAAATATATTCTACTTTAAACCATAAAAAGAAATTCACAAATAAGGTTTCTAAATATACTACCCCCCATACTTAAACCATGCAGTGTCCACAATGCATGCAAAAATAGAAACAAGGACAATGAAGAGAGGGGTGCACCTGATATGATCAAGAAAACATATAATAAAGAGGCTCATGGAGATCCATAACCTCTTCCAAATTCTCATAATGCATTTTAATGTAGGCTTCTAATCTATGAAGGGCAACTTTTGGATGGCTTCCTTCGTCACATGATTAACCCTTCTTTGGGGTTCCCTTGAAGGTTTGGAACCCTCAATGAAGTCTATGTGGGGTAGCACAATCGAAGGACTTATTCCTTTGATGTCGGCCATTATCCAATCAATGGCTTCTTTATTATCTTTTAACAAGTTAAATAACTCTTCCTCTTCACTTAAGGTTAAATCCGTAATTAATTCAGAAAAAGTTTGAATTTCACCTATAACCTTATATTTTGGATTTGAAGGCAAAGACTTCAAATCTAGTTGTGTGGCCACTTCAATGAAAGGCTTTGGAAGGGATGCGGCTAATGGTCCCACGGGCTCCACGTTTTGGATGGCCAAGACATCGGAAAAGAATTTAGCTCCTTCATCTTCTCCTAGTTCGCTCAAGCATTCTTGGAATCCTGCATCAAAATCGATTTTAGAATTAGTGATGATATCTTCAGGAAATGAATGTATCATATTAATTTTTTCATGAAAATTGGGTTGCTTACCTAATCGAAATACATTGAAATCTACTGATGTATTACCAAAAGACAATTTCATTAGGCAATTCGTACAATTAATTAAATCATTGCTAGTAGCAAGGAAAGGCCTACCAAGAATGATAGGGATTTGATCCTTGATATTAGCAACGTACTCTGTATCTAAAACAATAAAATCCACGGGAAATAAAAAATCTCCTACTTTAACTAATATATCCTCAACCATCCCTTCGGGTGTCTTAATTGATTTATCCGCCAATTGGAGAGTGACGGTGGTGGGTTTGAGGTCTCATAATCCTAGTTGTTTAAATACAGAAAAAGGCAAGAGATTTATACTTGCACCCAAATCCAAAAGAGCATGTTCAATCTTTGTATTACCAATAGTTTAAGAAATAGTAGGACATCCCGGGTCCTTATACTTAGACACCATCTGTTGAGACAAGATGGAACTTATGTTTGCTGCTAAGAAAGCCTTCTTGGGCATATTAGTTGTGCATATTTGAGTGCACAAGTCTTTTAGCACTTTAGCATAAATAAGAACCTGTGAAATCGCATCTAACAAATGAATATTAATTTGTACTTGTTTAAACATATTTAAAATCTTATCCATGGCATTCACCTTCTTATTATTAGCAAGTCTCTTTGGAAAATGAGCCTTGGGCATATATTCTTTTTCAGGTGGTGAAACTGCCTGCTCTTTACTTACCTTTCCGGGGTCCGCAGTTGAACCTGTGTGAGCAGAACCTTTACTTACGTCTTCGGGTTCCTCAGTCGAACCAGTTGAAAGGGGCTAATCACTTACCTCTTCGGTTGTCTCTTGATGATCTTTAGAGGGTTCGGATCTGACCTCCTCCTTGTGGTAATCTGTTAGCCCAAGGTTTTAACAAGTACTCCCATTGACATGTTTTGATGATTAACAAACTCAATTTGTTATAAAAGGTTTTATGTACAAATGATTTTCATTGGTTAAGTGATAATGTTCATAGCATTAGTACCTTTAAGATTGCACAACAAATGACCAAATCATTCAAGCTCAAGGTGAGATCAAAGACATGGAGAAGCTATCATCATCACAATGGCAAATCAAAGCAAGAGGAAACCAATACAAAGACAAGGTGGTTAAAGGTTGAATTCAAGCCCAACAAGGTTGGAAATCAACTCAAAAGCTCAAGCTAGGCATAAGTAACAAAGGAGTTGATTCAAGTCAAGTCAGAGCCTCTACAAATTGCCAACAAGAGTGAAGACCAAGCTATTTTAGAATATATATGGTCTATCATGTATAGTCTAGGTCAAAGGCATAAAAGGGAGTTAAAATCAACCTAAATCGAACTTCAATGGTTAGTGAATGTTCATAGTGGTGTCCTCACATATTTGGACCCTCATGACATTCCATTTATCATGATTAAAGTGAGTTCCAAAAGCCCAAAGAAAAACAGCAACAAAAACTAGAAATTATGCTGTTTGTAGGCTTCTCGGAGCTCTGAGAATTATTCTCAGAGCTCCGAGAAAGCTTCTAGGTTCAAATTTTTTTATTGCAACGGTCCCCTCGGAGCTCCGAGCGCGGACTCTGAGAAGACCGTTAGGGAGTCAAAATAAGGAGAGTCATATTTTGACTCTCCTTATATATGTAAACCTTGGGAGCTTTGCAAAACCACTTAAGGAGTTCACCTAACATTCTAAGAGCATTCAAAGGCATTTATACTCATTTTTCTTAAGATTTTCACTCTCCCTTTCTCTCTTGTACCTTTACCTTAGATTATTCTTGAGAGACCTGAGGCTTTTCATTTGTTCATCTTTTTCTTGTGAGAGTGAGTGTGCTTTACATGTAATCAGCCTATCTAGAGGCAAGCAAGCCACATCTTCAACTCTTCTTTGTATTTGGTAACAGAGGGCAGCGCGAAGCTCGGTTTGTATAAGGCGGAAGGAACGTCGTATTTAAGTTCCTTGGAGAAGATAGTGGAATCCTCAAGGAGAGCAACTTGAGAAGAGTGAGTAGGTCTTGGGTTAAGACTGAACCACTATAAAAATCCTTGTGTCTACCATCTTGCCTCTTCTCCTCTTCTCTTGTGGTGAGCTTTTTACTCTTACATTTGAATCTTAATTTTGATTTTCTAAACATACTAAAACTAGTGCAAACTAAAGTTTTTAAATCCTTCAAATTTGATAAGAAACCCAATTCATCCCCCTCTTGGGTTGCTAAGTGGAATTTCACTTGGTACCAGAGCTTAGGCTCTTACATAGGATTTCTCTTTGAAAACCTACAAGGGAAAGATCCAAATGGCAACCTTCTCTTAAAATAGTGAGAGGCAATCTACCACTAGACCTCCCTTCTTCAATGACTCTAATTACCCTTATTGAAAAGCTAGGATGAAAGTGTTTTTAAAATCTTTGGATTTTGATGTACGGAGAGGCATTAAGAACCCACTATTGACATGAGTCTTTGGGATGATAATGAGAGGAAAGAATCCACCATTAATGCTAAAGCTATGAATGCCTTGATTTGTGCCTTATCTCCTGAGGAGGTCAACCGAGTTTCGACTCTTGAATCCGCTAAGGAGATATGAGATATGCTTAAAGTACCCCATGAAGGGACAAATCAAGTAAATGAGTTCAAGATGAACCTTTTCTTTAGAGAATATGAACTCTTTATGATGGACCCAAATGAAACAATAGCCGAAATGCACACTAGGTTCACCAATATAACAAATGGCTTAAAATTTCTAGGAAAACAAATGTCAAACAAGGAATTAGTTACTAAAATTCTTAGGTTTTTACTTAGAGAATGGGACCCTAAAGTGACCGCCATTGAAGAAGCAAAAGATGTGTCTAAAATTGGATTAGAAGACTTGAGAGGATCATTAATCATTTTTGAAATGGTTCAAAAAGGAAGAAACACATAAATAAACATAAAGAAGATAATAAAAAGAAAGAGAAAGGAATAGCTTTCAAAGCAAGAGTTGAAAGAGAAGAGGAGAGTGAAGAAGACATACAAGATGATGATCTTGCACTCTTCACAAGGAGATTCAAAAAATTCCTCAAGTTCAAGAGAGGAGGAAGCACAAGCCAAGGTAGAAATCGGCCTACAACTAAAGAAGAGATGCGTTGCTATAATTGTAGGAAGATTGGGCATATTAGGCCAAATTATCCACTCAACCAAAATGATGACAATTGCAAATCCAAGTTGTCATGAAGTTTTTCACAAGAAATTAACAATTCATCATTGCAAAATTCATGCTCAATATCATCAAGTTTATTTACCTCGAAAATGGAGATGTCTTGTGTCACTTCGGCTAGTCTCATGAAGCAAAGGTCATCTTCATCATTTTCATTGGATTCATTTCTAGATGAGGCACTCCCTTCATCCCAAGCCGCACATAAAGCCTTCTTGTCAACTCTTTTCTTCTAAACCATGAAAAAATCCTTGCAAGATATAACTAGGGATTTCTGTTTCTTGAAAAAGGAACTTGATTTGCAAACAAATACAAGTGAAAAATTAATTTTGGAAAACATGGCTTTGAATGAAGAAGTCGATAAACTAATTTTTGAAAACAAAAGCTTGAAAGAAAAAATGAAAGACTTGTTTTGAAATGCAAAGAACTTGATTTATCTATGAGAAAATTTTCTTGTGTAAAGAATAAATTAGATGAAACTTTTTAGAACAAGCTTGTCTCTCTAGAAAAAGTTAGTTTTGGATACCAACCATTTTCTAAAGGAGAAGCCTCATTCAAGAACAAGTTTATAATGTATTCTTCTCACATGCATGCTAGAACTAGTGCATTTGTTCCTACTTGTCACTATTGTGGTAGAATAAGACACTAAAGATTTACATGCAATGTTAAGAATTCAAAAGTATCTAAGTATATTTGGGTTAGAAAAGATGAATTTCATGATGTTGCTAACTTTGAAGGACCCAAGAAAACGTGGGTACCAAAGACTTCAACATGAGCTTTGATTCTTGTAGGTATGCTTGAAAGAAAAACCCTCAATTGACAAGTGGTTCTTGGATAGTGGTTGCTCAAGGCATATGACGGGAGACGTAACCAAGTTCGCCTTCGTCACCATGAGCCATCAAGAAAATGTCACATTTGGGGATGAAACAAGAAGAAAAATCATCGGTGAAGGTACCATTAAGATTAATGATATTAAAGTAGAACATGTTTTGCTTGTTGATGGTCTTTCATTTAACTTGATTAGCATTAGTCAACTATGTGATCTAGGTCACAAAGTTCTTTTTGAAAAAGATAGATGTAAGATTTTGAATGCCAAAAGTAATGAAGTAGAATTTGTTGCATATAGAGATGGTAACATGTACTTATTGGCCTTAGAGGACCTTGAGAATCAAAACATCCAATGTCTCTTCACCATGGAAGATAACCCTTGGTTATGGCATATGAGACTTGGTCATGCTCATATGGATTTGATTTCAAGATTGTCTTCTAAGAATCGAGTGAGAGAGCTACCTAAGCTCAAGTATATTAGAGATAAAGTTTGTAGTGCTTGCATTCACAGAAAACATGCTAAAGACTCTTTCAAACCCATAAGTGTGTTATCTACATCTTGTCCACTACAACTTCTTCACATGGACCTATTTGGTCCCATGAAGACTCGTAGTAGAGGTGGAAGTAGATATGTGTATGTGATTGTTGATGATTATTCTAGATTCACTTGGGTGTTGTTTTTAACTAGTAAAGATGAAACCTTCAAAAAGTTTGTCAACTTGTGCAAAAGAATTCAAAATGAACAAGGGATTTTCATAAATGAGATAAGGAGTGATCATGGAACCGAGTTTGAGAACATTGAGTTTGATACCTTTTGTAATGAGAATCGAATCAAACATAATTTCTCTACTCCAAGAACTACCCAACAAAATGGGGTAGTTGAAAGAAAAAATAGATCACTTATTGAAATGGCTAGGACTATGTTGAATGAGCACAATGTTCCTAAAGATTTTTGGGCGGAAGCTGTTCACACGGCTTGCTATATTCTAAATAGAGTGCTCATTAGACCTCACCTTAACAAAACACCTTATGAACTATGGAGTGGAACACCCCATAAAGTTAGCTATTTCAAAGTTTTGGGTGTAAATGTTTTATTTTAAACATGAAAGATAATTTGCACAAGTTTGATTCAAAATTCGATGAAGGTATTTTCTTAGGCTATTCAACTCATAGAAAGGCTTATAGGGTTTATAACAAAAGAACTCAAATTGTTAAAGAGTCCGTGCATGTTAAATTTGATGAGTCATTTGAATGTCCTAAAGTCATTGATGAAGATGATGATGATGCCAATCTTCTAGAGCCTCCTAGTTAAGTAGATTCTCTTGTTCAAACATTAGAACATCTTGATTTAGAAGGTCAATCCATAGAAGAAGTTGAAGTAGAAGGTCCACCTAAACATAGTAGAATCATGTCTGGTCATCCCTCTACTCAAATCATAGGCGAAACCTCTCAAAGAGTAAAGACAAGATCTCACTAAGGAAATGTGTAAGACCAAGGGTTCCCATGGGTTAATCATTCATCTTACCTTCTTGTTTTGATGCCAACAAACCAAATTCATTAGCATTTATGGACTGATGTTTTACTTTGAGGTGTTGTGTTGAATACAAGATTTTTATGTCATAATCGCCATTACACAGCTCTTCACAACACATGACTCGTTGATCAAGGATCAAAAGAACCAAGAGCTTGCACCTATATTGGAGTCATCCTCATTTAAAGATGCTCAAGTAAAGAAGCTCAACATGAAGATCCCACAAGTTCCTAAGCAAGTGTCCAGAAGGACTTGGAGTTTAACATGCCATGGTGACACCTCATGTACCTCAACATACATTGAAGATTGAAGGACAAGTCACAAGAGCCAAACAAGGTCAAGCAGTTCACTCACAAGCTGAAGAAGTCCAAGAAAGTGCAAAAGACCAAGACATTCTAAGAAGACTCAAGGTTCTTATTTTTAAAATGTAATTGGAGTCCTCTTGATTTTATGTTTAAATGCACTTTCAAAAGGTTTTCAAATGATTTTTATACTTAACATTTTACATCTTTGAAAACCATCAACACACCCAAAAATGTGTTTGAAAACCTTGGACTTAAGCCCAAAGACCATTGCCCAAAAGCCCCTGGATTTTAAAGTTAAAATGGAATTTCACTCAGGGCCGGTGGACCAGCCTATACCGGGCGACCGCGGGATGGAACTTGAAAATCCAGGCCATCTCAAATTTTATTGGGCCGGTCGATCGGTTTAAGCCGGGCGACCACGGATGCGCTTCTGTTTCAAACAGAACAATCCAATTTGGTCTAGGGCGGGCTACCGCTGTGGGTCGGTCAACCGAGATAGGTTTTATGAGCCAAATTTTTGAGCAAACAGTTAGCCCTCGCCGGGCGACTGCCATTGAGCTGGTCGACCGCGACGGTAAGAAATTTGAAAATAGAATAGGGCGCCCGAAAGGGGCCGACGACCGCCGTAGCCCGGTCGACCGTCGCGGTCGAGCAAACTAGCCGTTGGGGCGTTTTCTGCTTGACTTTTTCAAGCCATTTATTTACAGTTTTACCCCAAACGGTCATATTTTCAAATACACTATATATACATGATTAAAACCTATCTCTACAAGCTTTTGAACATTTGAGAAAGATCAAATCACATTTCTCTTTGAGCTTCAACATTTTATTTCAAAAGCTAAAAACCTCTTTGATCTTCCATTTGTACATGTTATCAAGAGGCACTCCATAGGACTTTACATTTGTATATTCTTGGAGTGAATGTGAGCTATCAATGTTGTAATCCGCCTATTAAGAGGCAAGAGAGTTTTTATTTTTATTTGTTCTTCATGTGAGGGTCTCCTCTTTGGCCCGTAAAGAAAGGTGAAGAAAAGGGTCTCCGATTCGGCCCGTGAAGAAAGGTGAATCATGTGCAAGGGTTTGACTCCCTTGTCAAGGCTTCGTGCGAGGGGCTTCGCTTTGGCCCTTGAGAATGGAAAAGCAAGGGTTTGTTCCCTTTGGAGATGAAGGAGTCGGGTGTTCGGCTTCATCATTTTAGTGGAGATCCCAAGGAGGTAAACTTGGAAGAGTAGAATAGGTCAAGTTGTGACCGAACCACTATAAATCTTGTGCCTTGTGGAAGCTTGCTCTTTTTTCTCTCTCTCTCTCTCTCTCTCTCTCTCTCTCTCTCTCTCTCGCACGTGTGGTGATTGGTAATCTCTAACCTTACTTATGTTTATGCTTTAAATGAACAAGGGTTAGTGAATGCACTTAAGATAAATGTCTAAACCCTAAATTGCATTATAATATCTATTTGAACAAGGGTTAGCTAAATGTGCATGATTAGAAAGTTTAATTCCTAGAGTTTATTGATATACCTATTTGAATAAGGGTTAAACTAATTAGTACTTAATTAAATGGATTAATTTTTAATCTCCTTTAATTAAGCCTAAAATTTCTAATTGAGCAATTCACCCCCCTCTTAGATTGTCACACCTGTATTTTAGAATGTGTGTGCCAACATGACATTCATATTCCAAATAAAACTCAAGTCCATAAAAGAAGCTGAAAGGGATGAGTTTTGGATGGTTGCTACGCAAGAGGAACTAAACCAATTTGAGAGAAACAAAGTGTAGAGATTAGTTCCTAGGCCTAGTGATCACCCGATTATTGGGACTAAATGGGTGTTTAGAAACAAACTCGATGAGTATGGAGATATTCAAAGGAATAAAGCTAGGTTAGTAGCCCAAGGTTATAACCAAGAGAAAGGCATCGATTATGATGGGACCTTTGCTCCAGTTGCTAAATTGGAAGCTATAAGGATGCTTCTTGCATTTGCATGTCATAAGAAATTCAAATTATATCAAATGGATTTAAAGAGTGCATTCCTTAATGGGTATATAATTGAGGAAGTTTATGTTGAACAACCTCCCAGTTTTGAAGATTTCAAATACCCTAATCATATCTATAGGTTGGACAAAGCCTTGTATGGTCTAAAGCAAGCTCCTAGAGCTTGGTATGAGAGGCTTAGCTCTTTCCTATTAGAGAGTGACTTTCAAATGGGCAAGATTGACAAAACCTTGTTCATTAAAAGAAAATAAAAAGATATGCTTATTGTTCAAATTTATGTGGATGATACCATATTTGGAGCTACTAATGATAAGATGTATGAAGAATTTGCTCAATCCATGCAAAAAGAGTTTGAGATGAGTATGATGAGAGAGCTCACCTATTTCCTTCTTCAAATTAAACAATGTAAGAATGGAATTTTCATCAACCAAGAGAAGTACACTAGAGAACTCCTTAGGAAATTTGGAATGGATAGCTCTCAATCAAGCCAACTCCCATGAGCACATCCACCAAATTAGAAAAGGATGAAGTTAGTAAAC